>NW_026000101.1:26801657-26805657 GCF_001458135.2 Marmota marmota marmota
GTGTAGTACTGGTATTTGGACCCAGGGGAATTTAACTACTGAGCCACATTCCCAGCCCTTTTTATTTTGTATTTTGAGACATGGTCATGCTGAGTTGCTTAGGCCTTTGATAAGTTGTTGCTGGCTTTGAACTTTTGATCCTCCTGCCTAAGCCTCTGGAGCTACTGGGATTACAGGTGTGTGCCACCAAGTCTGGCACAAAACGATTTTTTTAAAGAGGTTTTTTAAATCTCTGTGGTGCTTATATGATTCTTTTGCTTTTACAACTTATAGCTATTGAAGTATCATTAATATAAAAATTCTTGTACTTATTCTTGTACTTATTTTTTCTATTAAAAAAGGCTTTCCTAACATACTACATTAAAATAAACATACAGAAAAGACAGAAATTATCAACAGGCTTTAGAAAAGGAAACTGGGTTTCAGAGAAGTTGCCGTTGATCAGGATCACACAATTAGTGTATTGGAAAAAATCAGTACATGAGGAAGGTCTGAGACAAATTTTAGCACTTAGAGTGATAAAATTATTAGGAAAATCAGAGCGAAAAATATCAATTTTCCTTTAAATTGGATTGGTACAATATCAGAACACTGAATCAAGTAGTTTATGAGCACAGATACTCCAAATTACTGAATTCATCATATAACCCAAGTAAAAAAAGAAATTATCTCTGTCTACTGATACTGTGTTCATTAAACGACAAAATCAAATGTAGAATCTATTAAGACATCACCTTGAATTTTTCCATTTATTTAAAATTAATATGCAATTATTATTACTGTATGATATTAATATACTTATGTATTTATTATGATAATGATAGTATATATATAATTATATTATTATTGATTTATTATTATAAATATTTCCTGGGAATCATAGAGAGGTGACATTCACTACATGTGAAAAAATGTCAGTTAAGTCTCAGTATTCATCAAAGTATGTTCAACAGTTCATTTTTTTTTATTGGTCAAATTATTATCCTGTGGTACCTAATATAAAAAAATTCCATAACTAGCAATTTATCAACAGAATGGAGGTTTTCCCCTTAAATTCTAGTCAGGCAAAGTGTGAATGAGAAAGAATAGTATCAAACAGATGAGTGAGTTGGTCCACCAAAGAGAAGCTCAATAAATATTTGTTGATTATTTGACTAAACTATCCATCAAAGATAAAGAAAGTTACCTTAAACTTAGGCGTATTTCAACTTTGATATTTTCAGCTCATTGTCTTCAAAAGCCATTCTGAAGAAAGAGAATTTTAAAACCTTATGATACATCGTAATTAATATAGGACAAGTCATTTGATGGTAATGGGCAATCAGTTATGTGAGAGATGCCACTCTTCTTAGATATGCATATAAAAGTAGGTTGAAGTAAGGGTGAAATGACAATGTCTGGACTTTGCCTTAAGATATATCAGCAAAAGTATATACAAGAGAAATACATAAACATGGTCATCAAAAGACACATATAAGAATGCTAATTGCAGCACTGTTTCTGATCCTAAAGTGAAAATAACCAAATGCTCAACAGATTTGAAATTAATACATAGGAGTCTATTAATACAGTTGAATACTGCACATCAACAAATGAACAAACTACAACAAAGTGCTGCAATGTGGATGGATCACAGATACAACTGTGAGTAAGGAGAGACAAATACAAAAGTCCATGCTATAGGATTTCATTTCAAAAAATTTTCCCCAACAGGCAAAATCTATGGCTATAATGGTAATGACATTAGTTATCCTCAAGGAGGAGTGGGGTCAAGAAGGGGACATAAGAAGAGGGCTTTCTGCTAATGCTGTGCTTCTTAATGTGGATACTACAGGGTTATGTTCTTATGGTTTGTACACCTTTCTATAGTTTGTTATTCTTCCAAAAAAATATGAAATACTTCTACAAAATAAAGTTATAAAGAAATCTTGGCAGAGTCTCGGTAAGTCCTGAAATTGGGTCATGGACATATGGGGATTTTTTTTCTTTTTTGTCTGTTTGAAATTTTCATAATAAAATTATAATTAATCTGGGCTGAAGTTGTGGCTCAGTGGTAAAACACCTAGCATGTGTGAAAACTTGGGTTTGATTCTCATCAATGTATATAAATAAATTAATAAAATAATAAGGGTCCATCAACATCTTAAAAACTATTTTTAAAAATTGTAAGTAATTTTGAAAAATGTTATATCATTAGGGACCTGGAAATTTAAAATTTAAAAATCTTGAGGGCTGGGGATGTAGCTTAAGAGTAGAGTACTTGCCAGGATGAACAAAGCTTGGATTCCATCCCTAGCTTTTTTTTAATAAAAGAGACAACTTGGAGGCTCCTGAATAGCTGTTGATGCTCTAAAATTTATGAGCTTTTAGAGATAACGAATTCAAGGATACTTTAAGGTGTAGGTTTATATAAATATTTATTATAGGTATATATTACATTGAGTCTTTGAAAAACAATGAAGATTCTGCCCCAAAAGCTCTTCTCCTACACACATAAATTAAATTGAGCTACCCACCTTAAAGAGATTACCAGGCTAACACAAATATAATTACATTAGATTTCAACATTTCCTTATTAAAGAGCCCAAAGAAGTTAAACCAATCACAGCACTGTAGAAAGATGGACATTGTCCCTGACACCTGAACAAAACAGCTATGCCTTTGTGATTCTTATTAGTGTTTATCATGTGAACTCTAGAGACTAATTCTGAAAGATCTGGCTTGGAATAGGAAGAAAAGAAAAAGAAAAGGTGAATAGCATCAGAAGTCAATTTTCAGCAAAGATAACTGCAGATTTAGATACAGGCAGAGTTGGACAAAATATCATTAGGGTATTTATTTAAGGAGGTAAAGAAAAATTTTGCCTACAAGGAACAGTACAATATTTCATTATGTTAACATTAAGCCTCAAGAGATTGCTGAATAGAACCTACTAGATATACATGCCCAACACATTGTCTTTCAGATGAGGCCATTTTTAGACTCTTTCTGAGTGTTATTAGTTAAGGTTGCAAACTTAAATAGATATTCTCATGATATATGGAGAAATAAATAATTTCCCCCCTCCTCTTTGATTCATTTCTATGAATATGCTTTTTACATTATATATAATCAGAAAACTTGATGTCTGAGGTAAGGCTGAAAATTAACAGTTCTAAGTATAGATTGATTTTTTTTTTTCATTTTGAAACCATTTGCTAGATTATTTCTACTTCTTTTTGTCTAAATTGAAAAAAATATTTTACAGCAGCCACTTACAACAGAAGTCAGTTCCTTTTTAGGCAAACTGGTGCTGCTTGTTGCTTTTTATGTTACAGCTCAAAAGGAATTCATACCTAGTCACAGGGTATATGAATTGTAGTTAATAAACCATTACTCTCTGTGAACATTATGATTCTGGGTTCCACTATTATATATTCCTTAAATTAAAAATTTAAAAAATCTCTCTCCATTCAGCACAAATAAAACAAGCTTAACAGTAAGTAATTGCTGATCATTTTTGCCAGATATTTTTACTAGAATTGCATGGTAACCATTAAAATGGGCTTGCATTTGCTTTGGGAACATTAATTTTCGGATTAAATAAAATACATGGTCTTATTTTAAATCAGGCTCATTTTATACAATAGACCAATTTTTTAAATGAGCTACCCTACACTTAATGTCATTAGTAAACAATGCATTTAGTCACAGAGGAATACTAGGCTCATACATTTAAAACACTCCAGCATCTTGTTATACCAGCTGAACCCTTATACAGTGACATTAACTTAACAATAGCTTCTTATGAAATTGAATGGATCTAGAAGTACAGATTCTCCAGCACAGATGTTGCCTCCTGTCTAGTCTCTATAAGACAAAGTCAAAATAGTAATCATTATTTCCGTATGTTAAATCTATTTGTCACTTTTCTGGAAAGAATAAAAAAATACTGTTATCCATATCTTTTTACAGAATAAAAATTCAAAGAAGTCTATCAAATGAGTCCCCCCCCCCCCCC
>NW_026000101.1:26805670-26826632 GCF_001458135.2 Marmota marmota marmota
CCAAGGAAATAGCTCCTAGCTCGAGAGCTTTATTAAGGTATGTCATATGGCCAATCATAGGGTACATCTGGTAGGTATGAAGGTTAGGATTCTATAATTTATTTAATTTATTTATTATTATCATTAATAGCTAGTGAGTACTAAGCATTTACAAGGCAATGCGCTAAATCTTTCATATGCTTGATCTCATTAAAGACAAAAGTCCTATAACAGATTCTATTTCCTCATTTTTATTTCCCCATTTTACAGGTTAAGAAACTTCAATTGAAAAATGGATAAAGAATAAGCTAACACTTACACAACTGGGAAACAGTGAACTCAAAATTCAAACCAAGTCTAAATTACTCTAAACAGAAAATCACCCCAGCCAACTTTTTAGCTTTTTACAAAGGTGAATCTTATTTATGCTGTTTTAATTTTGTCTTCTATTCTCCTGTAAAACTAAAGTCCCATCATTTTTTGGTAAAGTGGAAGCTTTGACCCTGACTGTAACACAAATTAAATCTATTTAAGTTATTCACAAATAGGTCTTATTCTCTGTACTTAAATAAACTTCAAATTGTATAGCCTCTATATAATATGAAATAAAAGATAAAAATTAGTAGGTACTCAAATATTTAGATAAGATCAATTTCCTAGTTGTTACCAATTATCAAAAAGATAGTACAGATTTCAAAATAATTATAATACAGAAATAAAATAGGTTTATAAATAAAGAAGGGATTTTACAATATTTGAATCATAGACTATGGAGTAAAAATTTATGAAAATCATCTGTTCCACTTTACCATACCATCTCACTCTAATCCACCAACCACAACACTTACATGTGTACCCATCAGAAGATGCTTCAGTACCCTCCAATAGTGTTACCACAAATAGAGATTCCATCTCTGCTTAATTACTCACTGACTTAAGTCTGCTTTATGTTGCCATAAAAAAATATCTGAGACTGTGTTCTTTCTTTTAGAAAGGGGTTTATTTTGCTCACTCCTGTGGCTGGGAGGTCCAAACAGCAAGGCATCAGCATCCAGGCAAGGGTTCTCTAACTGTGTCTCAACATGTTAGACAGACAAGGAACCAGGTGCATGCAGAACAGTCCAGCATATGGCCTTGCTTTATAACAAGCTGCTCTCAGGAGATAGCATTAATCCATTCATGAGGGTGGAGCCACCATTACTTAATTACCTTCCTATAGGTTCCACCACTTAAATCTTCTACCACCTCAGCATATCACCACTCGGGGAATCAATCTTCCAGCACATGAACCTTTGGGAGACAAACCACATCCAAACTATAGCACTCACCAAAGATGGGAAACAGACTATCTTACAAAGAAGTCTATTGCATTTTTCAGACAGTTCCAATTGCTTATATTTCTCCAAAAATAATGCTCATCTCCCAATCTCACTAAGATAAAAGTTCAAAGCAAAATTGGTCAGAATAACAATTGAAACATTAATGATAAGTCATCTTTCCTCACATTCTGTTTGTCCTTGTGAATTTAATGATCTTTAACTCCTTGCTGATGAATTTAATGTAATCTTAGGACAGAGTAGGGATTAATTCATTTTTTCAATGGGTTTATTTAAATGGGAGTTTCTCAAAGGTTTTCACCTCTCATGAAAGGCCTCTTATGATTGATTCACTCTCAGGAGTTTTTTGTTTGTTTTTGTTGTACTAGGGATTGAATCCACGGGTGCTCTGCCACTGAGCTACACCCCCCCAGACATATTTATTTATTTATGATTTTATTTTATTTTATTTTGAGACAAGGTCTGGATAAGTTCCCAGGCTTGCCTCGAACTTGAGATTCTTCTGCCTCAGCCTCCTGAGTCACATTGCTTCCAGCTCAGGAGATTAACTAGAAATTGTATAGTGTATACGTTTTGTACGTTAAATATGTCCCTCTACAAAACACTCCAATTTACATACACAATTATGACACTTCAGTTTATGCAGAATGAAGAACTGTTTTGCTTCATGAGAATGAGTAAAAGGAAAATCAACCCTTTGTTCATAATTTTTAAAATAACAATTTAAATTATATAGGTATTCAACATGAAACAATTTGGTTTATAGATTCATATGACAGCTCACTAAAAAAGAAATTAGAAATCATTTTACCCATGTTGGAACATCAAAATCAATCAACCAATGGAAGCAACATCTAAAAATTTGACTCTAAGAAAGCAGTTTGTTACTTTCGCATTTCAAAATTTAATCTTATAAAAAATGATTACTTTGTTATTTAATTCTGAGTATTCTGCAGATATGAGGATGGCAAATAATTGTGCTTGTTTTTTGAAACACACTTCACAACTTTTAAGTGGCAGATGAATGCAAATGCCATTGCTCTAAAAGCCATTGGATATTCAAGAGAGGACTGATTTCTTTATCTTTATTCATTTGAAATATTAGAGACTCTTTACTGCATAGTGCCTACAGGTTAAACTTGAAAACAAATCTAGTTTAATTGCCTCAAAACCTGGAGCCAACCAGAGCTAGCAGTCTTCTATCCATTTACTGCAGAAAATGATTCCACAAAGTTTTGTCACAGAGAACTCTCATTTTTAATTAAAAAATGCAATGCTATTAATAGAATATGTTAGAATACTTGTTATAGGTAATACAAAGTTTATATTTAAATTTAGATCAATGGGCTAGGGATGTAAGTCAATGGTAGAGCATACGCCAGGTCTTGGGTTCAAGACCTAACACCTCAAAATATAAAATAGAATAAAATAAATTTACACTAACATTCCAAATTATTCCTATGGCTAAATGACAGCAATACTAAAAATTATCAAAAAAAATGAGGATAGAAGTTAATGCCACTCAAATAGTAACAAAAGTAGTTCAAAATATATATTTTCAGTTTAAAAGTTCAATGAAAAATAATGTAAAACACCCCTCCAAAAGGAATTATTCATTATGTGAATTATACCTTTAAATATCTAATTACGTTTATGTTAATAAAATATATTTGTTTTCTAAATTTCTCTTTTATACATCAAAAATATTTTTAATTAAATATTTTGTTAGACACAGTTGGAACTCTGAAGAATGATGCTATAAAGAATTAACTCGAGTCTCTGAAACATAGTCCTAGACACACCATTGAAAATCTAAGATTTTTCTGTGAACATTAAAAAGATTAAAGATTTCAAATAAACAACCTAATGCTATTATACTTAGGGAACTAGAAAAAGAACTAAATTGAAAGTTAACAGAAAGAAATAATAAATACTAAATTAGAAATAATGAAATACAAAAGACAAAAATCAATAAAACAATAAAAAAAAGTTGTTTTTTTAAAAAGAAATAAAAACCAAAGAATTCTTAGCTAAATTATTAAGAAAAATGGAAGACATGCAAAATAAATGAAAGAAAAGACATAGATGTTTCCAAAATTAAAAAAAAAGATTATAAAAGACTATTATATACAATTATATTCCAGAAAATTTGGAAACCTTAGAAGAAATAGAAAAATTCTAGATACATGCAAGCCTCTAACAAAATTCCAATGGCATTTTTACAGAAATAGAAAAAATAATCCTAAAATTCACATGTAAACATAAAAGACCTTAAACACCCAATACAACCTTAATCAAGAAGAGTGAAGCTAGAGGCATCACACATCCTGAATTCAAAAATATGTTACAAAGATACAGGAATCATACAGTATCATACTGGCATTAAAAAGATATGCAGAGCAAGGGAGCAGAAAAACAAAACAAAAAAAAGTCCCATGCAATTATGGGTTAACTGAACTTTGACAAAGGTGCCAGGAACTCACAATGAAGAAAAGGGTTTTTATAATAAATAATATTTGGATAGTCACATAAAAAGAATAAAATTTCATACTATATACCAAAATCAACTCAAAATGGTTTAAAGAGTTAAACGTAGACCTAGAGGGGAAAATTTCTTAACATTGATTCTAACAATGATTTTTTTAGATATAACCACAAAAGTACAGGCAACAAAAGCAAAATTAGATAAGTGTGATTACAATACATTAAAAAGCTTCTGTTGAGCAAAAATAATCATACTCATCCTCGTCAACAACAATAAAGTGAAATGCAGCCCACAAACTGGGAGAAAATATTGGAAAATCAAATATTAGATAAGGCTTTAATATCCAAAGCATTTAGGGAATTCATTAAATTCAATAGCAAAAATACAAATAACCACATTTTAAAATGGGCAAAGGACTTGAATAGACCTTTTTTCAAGAAGACAAATAGCCAACAGTTATAAGAAAAAATGCTCAAAATCACTAATCATCAAAGAAATGCGAATCAACACCACAATGTATGTTATCTCACGTGTTCAAATGACAATCATCAAAAAGACAAAAGATAGCAAGCGTTGTTGAGGATGTGAAAAAAGGATCCATTATATATTGTCAGTGAGAATGTAGATTGGTATAGCCATTATGTGGAAACAGTATGGATTTTCCTTTAAAATTTTAAAATTAAACAGCTGGTATAGTTTGGATCTAAAAATGTTGCCAAAAGCCCAATGTATTCAAGGCTAGTCTGCAGCCTGGCATTATTGAGAGGTAGTATATATCCAAAATATTTGAAAGGAGGGTCTCAAAGAGATATTTTCACACCATGTTTCTAGCACCACTGTTTATAATAGCCACCGGGTATAAGCAATCCAAATGCCCACTGCCAGACGAATGCATGACAAACTGCAGTATCTACTCACAATGGAATATCAGCAACCTTCAAAAGGAAGGAAATTCTGCCACATGATACAATATGAGTGAAACTTAAGAATATCATGTTAAGTATAATAAGCCAGTCACAGAAGGTCGAATACTACATGAGTCTGTTAAGTCCGTTTATACGAGGTATCTAAATTAGTCAAATTTATGGATTCGGAAAATCGAATGTTGGTTACCAAAGGCTGGGAAAAGGGGGCTAAGGGATGCTAGCATATTTAACTTTTTGAATATCTGGCATTAGTTACAAGGATTTGATATGAATGGATTCATTTAAACCTTATAACAATTCCTTGAGAACATAACACTATTACCTCAGTTTTACAAGAGAAAACTGAGGCTCAGAGAGTTAAACCAACTGCACTTGCCATTCCACCAGTTAGTTTATTTCAAAACTGTGTGCCTCGAAATGCTAACCTATGCTACTTCTTCATTACTGACTTAAAACCAATTTGATGACAAATGTATATCTCAGCTGGATCAAAGCTATAAAAGTAGCTCAGAGTATGGAAAGAGAGAGGATCCTGTGAAGCAAGCAATTTCCTCAGAAAATAGTGTTACACTGATATGAGGGGAGAATGATGAAAGATGTTCCCTCTTTCAGCCCAAGAAAGAAGCAGGCACAAATGCAAAACTGAAGGGGACCATTTTTGACTACTATGAATAACACTGCTATGTAAATTCAAATGGATATTTTGGGTGGACATATGTTTTAATTTCTCTTGGGTACATCAATAGCAACAGAAAATAGATTAGTGGTTGCCTAGACCTGAGGGCTGGAGTGGGGGAAAGGGGGAGTGATTGCTGATATATTTTGTAGAGGTTGATTAAAATTTTCTAAAATCCTATTGGTTGAAAATTCTCAGAATATTTTTTAAAACCTCTCAGTTTTACACTTTTATTAGGTAAATTCTATAATATGTGAATTATATCTCAGGCATCAGTTTAAAAAATTTAAGGATGTACCCAAAACACAAGTAATCAAGATAACAGTTTAATGCAACATATGTGAAAATCAAAACAAAAAATAATCCACGTGGAATCGAATATCAAAAACTTAAATAAAAATGGGTTGTTATTGTTTGCTTACTCTACAACCTTGACTTATTTTGCAATGGAAGAGTCATTTCCATATAGTCTTGATTCCAGGGCAGAATAATGTGTCCTTCCCACTGGGCATGTTTACAGGGTTGACAAAGGCATGCTAATAGATTAGAAAGTGATGAGGCTTTGCATGTAATCATTTGGTGTTTGTGTGTTTGGGGGCAGGGAGAGTTTTTAACTGTTTTTCACTTTTAAAAATATTGAAGTATATTTTTATAAGTGCATGTAGGAGTGCACATTTTTTCTTTTGCTGCAGGTACCAATGTGGCTCAGCAGGGTGCTGGGAAGGAGTTTCCACTGTAGCCAATGAGAGAGCTTGAGATATGTTCTTTGCAGGGGACCCAACCATCTGGGAACTGAGAGGTTTAGATGGTAAAAAAGAAGCTAACTAACCACTTGACAGGTGTTTTAGTCAGCTTTTTGTTATTCTGACCAATACCCAACAAGAACAACTTAGAGGAGAAAAAGTTTATTTGGGGTCATGATTTCAGAGGTTCAGACCATGGTTGACCAACTTCATAGTTCCAGGCCTGAGGGGAGGCAGACCAACAAGGTAGAAGGGAAACCTGCTTAGCTCATGGCAGACAGGAAGTAGAGAGAGGGAGTGAGGAGTCAGGGACAAAATATAATCCCCTAGGGCATGCCCCCAGTGACCTACTTTTTCTAACCATAACCTACCTGTCTGCCTAATAGGATTACCACCTATTATTCTGTTCAAATTCCTAATCCATCAAATGGCTTAATCCACCAATTAGGTTACAGTTCTCTTAATCTAACCATTGCATCTCTAAATATTCCTGCATTATGTCACACATGAGCTTTTAGGGACATTCATATCCCAAACCACAATCATGCTGAAGTCAAAAGAGTTCTGCTGTGTTGAGAGTCCCAAAAATGTCAGGGGAAATGACTGGCTGCAGACAGGAGAAAAAGAACCATGTTGAGGCCATGTTGAGATCATGTGGCCTAAGAGAGCTTCTATGAAACTAGCAAAGGATGAGGAGACTCATCTCTAAGCTACTCTGTAGACTACCAGAGAAATGTTACGTTGAAAGAAAATAGAAAGGAGACTCATGAAGGATAAGATAAGTGGCCCATGTAAATGAGTTATGTTTGTTGGGACCATGATGAATCCCCCAACATCAACCTTTAACCCAATCCACGGCCACCTAAACTGTGCTATTGGGGTCTCTGAAAGGGCCTCTCTGGCCTCACTATGTTCTGAAAGGGAAATCGAGAAAACAAAAACTAGATATGGGAGTGTAGGAGATATAAACATTACATTTCTAACTTTTAAGAGGCTAAGCCGGTGACAGAGCTCAAAGCAAAAGCAAAATGGGCCATCAACTAAAAAAACCTAGACCAGACTGATTTACCTACCAGGTCAGAGGCAATATTACCCATCAGAGAAATGACTATATCTCCCCAAGCACTAAGAGAGTTAAGGAATGGGCACCAGAATAAAGTACTAATGGACCTCCCTTAATGTAATGGTAGGGCCTGGGGTTGTGTGGCTCAGTGGTGGAGCGCTTGCCTAGCCCATGAGAGGCAGCTCTTGGTTCGATCCTCAGCACCACATAAAAATAAATAAATAAAATAAAGGTATTATATCCAACTACAACTTAATTTTTTTTAAATAGGGGTTCTCCAGAACCAAGTATACCAAATATATACAAACCATATATATATATATATATTCTATATAATTCCAAATATATATGCATGCATAAGTGTATATATATACATGTGTCAATTTTATATATATTACTAAGTATATGTGTGTGTGTATGTAAATAATTGACTTAAGCAACTATTATCTACTACCCATGAACTAAATGTCCAGGGAAGCCAGTGCTATAGTTCCATCTGAGTCTAAAGGCTTGAAAACCAGAAGACCAATGGTCACACTTCAAGGGCAGAAAACCACAGTTTCAGGCCAAACAAGCAGAGAGTGATTTCCCTTCCTCCACATTTTTTTTTTATTTAGAACCTTGATAGATTGGATAATGCCCACTCACATTGGGGAGGACAATATACTTTACTCTTTCTTTTGATTCAAAAACTAATCTTGGGCTGGGGATGTGGCTCAAGTGGTAGCGCACTCACCTGGCATGCGTGCGGCCCGGGTTCAATCCTCAGCACCACATACAAACAAAGATGTTGTGTCTGCCGAAAACTGAAAAATAAATATTAAAAAATTCTCTCTCTCTCTCTCTCTGTCTTTAAAAAAAACTAATCTTATCTATAAACATTTTCACAGAGACACGCAGAAATAATGCTCAGCCAGTTAACAGGGCACCCTGTGATCCTGTCAAGTTGACACATGAAATTAACCACCATGAGTAGGAAAAGTACCATCATAAGTGGGCAACATGGGGCTGGAGATATAGCTCAATTGGTAGAATGCTTACTTTGCATGCACAAGGCCCTGGGTTCAATCCCCAATCCCACAAAAAAAAAAAAGAAGAAAAAGAAAAAGAAGTAGGCAACATGACCTTTTTAAATTTTTTTTTTTTTTCTTCTGGCTGGACAGTAGTAGAAATGGTCACCAAGGAGAAGGTGAACAAGAAAGTGGAAAATGATGTGAGTTCTATCTTTGAGGGATGTAAGATCTATATTCAGAACAAAAGCACTCAACCTAATTCCAAGTATATCACAAACGGGAGTAAGCTATAATACTGCTGTCCAAGTAGGAGCATTTAACACTGGAAGAAAACCATCACAAAACATGCAAGGTGAGACCAGAGCCCAGATGTTTACTCCATCTTATAAATTCACTCCTCATTCCCCAGTTTGTTCTAATGAGTCGGGGGTGGGGGATGTCTAAAATACTAAATTCCCACCCTTTAAACATGACATGAGGAAAACAAATCCATCTTAGTCAAGATGGAAGAGTTGTCAAAATGTTTGTTTCATTACAGGAAAATAAATGCAGTTCTGGATAGATCTGTAAGCACAAGCAAGATGAAAAGAAATAACATGGCAACTAAGCAAGCAAATTAGGAAGAGAGGAAGAATGTTGGAAAGACCAATTTTGAAATATGCCTGGGAATGACAATGCAACAAAGTATATTAATTTCTATGAAAATGTTGTACCATTTAAAGTAACTTAAGAAAAATTAAATTAGAATTCAAAGACGAGTTGAAAGAATGCAGAAAAGATGGACTATAAACCTAGGAAAATAGAGCACTGAAAGAATATCATTAAGGAACTAATAATAAACTTTAAATGCAAGAAAGACTGAGATAATCATAGTAAATGCAGATTTTTAAAAAGAAGAAGAAATTAAACAACCAGAAAGTACCTCATAGAACAGGAGAACTGACAAATTCTATGCAACATTGCAACATCTTTTAGGTAGAAAACCCAAAGGAACACAGCAAAATATACACAAAGGCATACTTTTTAAATGAAGAAACTTCCTCTGAAATGAAGCAAGAATTTAATCTGCAGATTGAAAAGGAACATGAGCTTCAAGGTAACTTTATTACACTCAGCCCTGAGATAATTATGTCTTTAGTGCATCTCATGTTATTCCACAGCAACATTCCGTGCCAGAAGTCACTGGAAAACATCTAAGAAATTCTGAAGAAAAAGAAATATAATTCAATATTATAAACCTTCAAAGTGCACAAAGCATCCAAAGTGTACAAATCCATATACAAGATATACAACTCCAATGGAACATGCAGAATCTTCAGGCTCAAAGAAGCCTGAAGAAAACAACACCCATGCTTTCTTCTTCACTAAAGCCAAACTAGACTGAAATGAGAACCGGACAGGCACATATTATGTACTGAATAATGAAATCCAGGTACTGAAGAAACAAATGAAAAGGAAAGAAACAGATGCATAAAGAGTGTTAGGTTAATACTGTATCAATTTTAAATATAATAATTATAAAACAATATAAGTGTATCAAACTTGGCAATATATAAATAATACTATGAATAAGATCAAGAGGTGGAAGAAGGAAAAGGAGAAGGGTAATATCTTCATTGTTCACTTGATGCCATCTACAACTGAAATATATAAATCATAAATCTATGGTCTCAACATCTTAATTTTTTAAGAGAGAGAGAGAGAATTTTTTAATATTAATTTTTTTTAGTTTTCGGTGGATACAACATCTTTATTTTATTTTTATGTGGTGCTGAGGATCGAATCCAGTGCCCCGCATATGCCAGGCAAGCTCGCTACTGCTTGAGTCACATCCCCAGCCCATCTTAATGTTTTTAATAATCTTTTCTTAATAGTTAAAGGGTCTCTTAGGAAATAATATATCTTGTTCTGAATACAACATTTGTTTGAAGTTTAGCAATCCATTCCAATTCATTTCAGCTTCATTTGGCTTCTTTCTACTTCAATACTTATTTATAAAAATAGCATTGTATTATACATTAATAATAGTAAAAAGGGATTTGGGGTGATTGTTTTTTAAAACCTCTTTTTACTTTTCTGCATGACTTGAACTCATTATAATGAGCAAGTGTTATATTTACAAAAATCAATAAAGTAATTTTTCTTTTAAAAGTGAGCAGGAAAGATAAAAACAAGGAGACATTTAATTTTTTCAACAAACTGATTTTGAGCTCAATAAATACCATGTTGTAATTTAATTATTTCTCAGACTTAAATTTTTCTCTGCACTTGGATAGATCTCATCTCAAAATTCCAGATAAGCACTTCCATTTGAAAATCCTTTGATTCTGTAAACAGAATTTAGCATGCAGAATAAGTCCTATCATTTAAATTACTGATTTGGCTGCTAAATAAACAGCATAGAAGAGATCCAAGGTTGGAGCCAGAGGAAATAATGAAGGCTTAAGACTGAAAATTATTACATTATTGTAAGAATGCAAAAAAAAAAACCCTGTTTTTTATTTTTATAAAGCCATCCTTTCTTCTGTTTCTTCTGATTATATCTATAGCCATTCCATTTTGGTGAACCCCTGTTTTTTAAGGGTATTGTGTGCTGGTTTTGAATAAATGCTTTCCTTGTATACATAGGTGTGATGCTTTCAGGTGAAAATCAATACTAAACAGAACAGGAATTATGGTACCACATATGCCTTTACTACACTTGATCTTAGCCAAAAGGCTGAGAAGCGATACCACATATGCCTTTAAATAGATACATTCATATAGGCTATTGCTTAGCAATTCCTGTAAAGATTTCCTTAGAATTTTCAGACATGGAACCCCTAAGAGCAAAGAGCCTGGCACATTTTTACTTGCATTTTTTCTTTGATAATCTTAAGGAATGGATGTCATTACAAATATTCACCATGAGAAACTGTTCCTTTGCTATGCAGATGTAGGAGACAGAATAATGCCCCACCCAGAAATGTTTATGTCCTAATTCCCACAGTATGTGGATATATTATATGAAAAAGAGAAATTAATGTTGCAGATGGAACTAAGGATACTAATCAGATGCTCTGGAAATAGGGAGATTATCCTGCATTATCAGGGTGGAGTCAATGTAATCATAAGTATCCTTAGAAGTGGGAGAGGAAGGCTGGAATCAGTTTCCAAGTGCTGCAGTGTGAGAAAGCTTCCACCCCTATTTCTGACTTTGAAGATGGAAATGGGCCACAAGCCAAGGAATGTCACTTCCTTCTAAGAAGCTGGAAAAGGCAAGGAAACAGTCTTCTTTAGAGCCTCCATCAGGATTTTAGCTCAAAAAGCCTCTATTGGATTTCTGAACTTCCAATGTGTGTGTTGTTATGTTGTATTTTTTTTAAGTCAGTAAGTTTGTAGCAGTTTGTTACAGCAGTAGTGATAATTAATCCAGTAAAATAAAAACAAAAATAGAAAGGTGAAAATGTGGTACAGCTCTCCTCTCTGGACCATGCTTCTGAACATCCAGTAATACAAGGTTGGCTTTAGGCAAAACTTAAAGTAGCACCTTGGGCAACTTTCTCGCTTTCAGCACCTTACCGCTCCTTCTGGGTAGTTTGGCTTCATAGAAACCACAAATTTTCAAAAATGAAAGATATTCCCCTTAGGATACCTGTACTATACTGTCTTCTCAGAACCAGACAGGTAACGCATGCTTCAGTCATTTTCCTCCCTCAGAGTCCTGAGTGATGGGTAGGATAACTGCAATGAGAAAGCCTGTAGTGTACAAAAAGGACTGGCTAGCTGAACCAGGCATGCAGTTCACTATTGAAAGGACATTCCAAGGAAGTATTCATCTTTTATTTTCATCAAGGGTGGGGAGGACCTAGGGTGTTAAGAGAGATGAACAGAAAAGACGGAAACACAGTCAGCAAGTAAATCCTACAACAAAAATCAACAGTTATTCAGGCAGGTAGATGGTTGTTTAGTATCAGGGAAAATGAAAGAGAAGTATCGAGCACTTGGACAGGGTGATGAACAAGATCTGTTCATGGGCATACCAATCAGTTAACTGTATAAGGATATAATATTAATTTGCAAAGAAAAAGGAGAACAAGGGCAAGAAACTACATACTAGAAAATTATGGTTAGAGTTGAAAAACTTTTAGCCTGAATCAATACTAAGCTAAATATTTCTAACGTGAAGATTCACATATTGCCCTTGCTCAGAGGTAAGAGTCATCTAAATGTGTGTTGAAGTTAAACGCCCCCATCAGGGAATGACATAAAACTATATGAGCAGGATCTAAGCTCATCATTAAGTGCTTACTGTTGTCCAAACCCAGTACTTCTGAGTCCTTTTCTCACTCAAACCTTTATTTATGAAAATTTAACCAGGTAAACTAATTGAAACAGCATAACACAGTAGAGTTGGACTTCCCCACCTTTACTGCTGCTGCTGCTATTTTGTTTTTATTGTTTATAACCCCTGTACCCCTGGAGGCTGGAAAATATACCATAAATCCATCAGTAACAGTAGTTAATTATGGCAAGTGTTCTCATTTGGAATCTCTCTGGAAAGGATGCTTCAGGCCA
Source organism: Marmota marmota marmota (assembly GCF_001458135.2). Classification (NCBI taxonomy): domain Eukaryota; kingdom Metazoa; phylum Chordata; class Mammalia; order Rodentia; family Sciuridae; genus Marmota; species Marmota marmota. The sequence goes on from NW_026000101.1 coordinate 26,818,450, forward strand.
TCAAGGAATGGTTTGGAAGAGCCTCTTTTTGCAAACAGATGATTCTGTTATATGCTACCTCCTGCCCACACTGTATCACCAGAATCCATCACACCACTCTATGAAAAAATAACTGGTAGTTCCAACTCATAATCAGAAGGCCAGGATTGAGTTGGCTCTGTGACTAATTTGACTCATGCTCTGGACTAATTCATAACCTACATGCAGAAAAGTCACCTTTTAAGTTCACTTAAAAATGAACATTTCTTTTTTTTCTCACATCTTCATACATGATTCAAATGTAAAAAAAGAAAAAGAGAGAGAGAGAGAGAGAGAGAGAGAGAGAGAAAGGAAAAGAAAGAAAAAAAATGAACATTTCACTACCCAGGTCAAAACACCTTGAGGTCCACCTTGTTCTCAAGGTCTTTTTTTGTAATCAGAGGTGAGAATTTGGTATTATGAAGATTGGAAACATTATATGATAAATGACTTTAGCCAAATTATTTCACTTCTTTGTTTCTTAACATTAAAAAAAAGAGGATTAAAAAAAAAAAGAGGTTTGCACTGGAAGGTATTTTTAGACCTTCTAGTTCCTACTGTGTGGCACAGTGAAAAGAAAGGGATTTTGGAACCAAAAGGATATGGGTCCCAATATCAACTCCACCACTTACTGTTGAGTGGAAAATTTAACCTCTAATACTCTCAAATTTTTCATCTGGAAAGTGAGACTAATAATAACATCCACTTTGGAAGACTGTTGTAAGAATTAGCAATCATGTGCATAGATTGTTTGGCAATCTTTAAGATGATCTTTATAAAATTTTCCATGGTAGCCAATGTCATCATCCCACATATAACATGATGACTTAACCCCATTAAAATGTTGTTAGGCTTTTACGAGTATTAATATTGTAAACGTGCTTGAAGAATGAAATACCTGTTCTCCACATGGGGTAGAGTATCTTAATCACATACTGCCAAATAATATATCATGCTAAAACTCACTGGCCTAAAACAATAAGCATTTACAATTGCTCCTGGATCTCTGGGTCAACAGGGCAGTTCTTCTACTCGGAGTTAACTTTATTCCTGTATCCATTGTAGGTCCTGTGTGCAGCTCTCCTGATCTTGGCTGGATTCTCTTATACATTTAAGAATGGGGCTGGCTGTGGGCTGGTCTGGATGCCCTCAGCTGGAACAAATGAGTCTCCTCCATGTGAACTCTTGTGTTTTACTAGGCTACTCTAGGACTGTTTACATTGTAGTGCCAGGGTACCAAGACAAAGGAAAAGTAAAGGATTCCTGAGGCCAAGGTTCAGAACTGGCAAGCTATCCCTACTGCCATATTCTGTTGGTCAAAGCACTTTACAAAATCAGCCCAGACTCCAAAGTTTGGGATACAGATTACTACTCTTAATAGGAGTAACAGCAAACTCATACAACAAAGGAAATACCCCTTTGCTTACGTCTAGAGCAGTGTTTTTTCAACTTTTAGCTTCTATCAAAATCTCCTAGAAGGCTTAAATAGAAGTCATGGGGTCCACCTGAGTTTCTGATCTAGTAAGCATGGAATGAGGCCCAAATATTCACATTTCTAACATTTTCCCAGGTGATGATACTGCTGACTTTGTATCACACTTTGAGAACCACTTATCTATAGTGAAGCCTCCTCTGTGAATAAAAATTACTTAAAATTTAATATATATGTAATTTTACTTCCAAGTAAATTTTATTTCCTGAACATCATAATGTGTGTTACTCATGATGTATTTCTCTCTTAGCAAAATGTGAAATCTTAAAAATATAAATATTTTAGAGGACTTTGATTTACCCTCCTTCCTGAAAATAAATGTTTTTTTGAGATCCCACTCTTAAACACATAGTAAACTCTAATCAATCAAAAACCACTGAAAGATTTTACTTCATTACTCTCTCTTTATCTACCACTTCTACATTCTATCCCCCACCAGACCAAATACAATCAGGTCAATGAGGCAAAGGTCTTGTTGAGTCTGATTAGAAAAACTGTCTTTTATATTTTGTTAAAATTAACTGGAAAGAATTCATATTTCCTTTACTCATTGTATTAGGAAGTAACAGGCTCAGAGGAATTGAGTAAATCACCTCTTCTTGATGTGTCATAAACACATATACTTTAGATCCATAGGCATCTATGTTCTGCATTCATCTTAGTTCTCCAAGTAAAAAAATACCTCAGAATATCTTTTATAAACTCCATTTTAATTGTAATTTCCTGGTTCTTATGCAATGCAAAGAGTTTTCTACTCTTTATTGACAGGGAGAACAAGAGTAATTACAAAGGTCTTTCCTTTTTTTTTTTTTTTAAAGAACAATTTCCTGGGAAGATAGCATTAGTCACTTTTACTATGGGAAATGAAACTTGAGATACACACTGGAACCAGAACTGGTTTGTCTAGGATCAAATTTCTTTCTTCTATAACAAACAAAATAATAAGTATCCAGTTCATGTTAACTAACTAGAATTAACTCATAATTAGCAAAATTATTTTTAGAGTTGCAATTCTTGGTAGCAACACCTATAAACAGTCTAATATTCTTTAGATTTTAAATATTTCAAAGACTTCTCTATTTGCCTATCATGGTACTATTATAAGTAAAGCTTGATGATCACCTACTATATGCAAAGCATTACACAAAAACCCCCTATTTAATATCCTACTTAATATTCATGATAACTGTCTAAGATAGGTACTATTTTTAATCTTCATTTTTAAAAGATAAAATAACAGGCTTAAATGATTAAATAACCACTCAAATCCAATTGCTAATAAGTAGTAAGATTGGAGCTCAAGTGAAATTCTGTTTGATTCAGAATCTTACTAACTTATCCATGGCACTATTCTGTCTTGCTGCTTGTACTTTTAAAAAATCAACTATTGTAAAGTGATAGTACTAAAAAAGGCTTTGAATCAATTGAACATAGCCTGCTTCAGAATAAGAAATTTATGGCAGAATGGAAGGGGAAAGGTAAAAAGAAAACATCTGGTTTGTTCAAAGAAATTGTAACTGAAAGTAGCTATAAGACTGACATGTTTAGCTAACACATGTGACCAAGTGTGTGGGCCTCCAAAGCAATCACCTTGGGAAGACATATGCTTATTTGAACAATGCCCTCATTGCTGTGACACATTTTCAGATCTGCTGTAAGTCTCATTACTCTGTGTACATACATAATTGGGGTTTTGTTTTGTTTTTAGCAAATCAAGAAGAAAAAAACACAACAACAACAAAATATCCCACTCTACATTATCCAGTTTTTAAGTGATTGCACACTTAACTTACTAAAATTGACTCTGAACAACTTTTGGGGTATTTTCCTAAATCAAATCCAATCTTCACAGAACATATTTGTTAACATTGCTATATTTCTGCCATTTTCTACAATTGTGATTCAGATTCTAGACATAATTCCTAAAGGAGACATTTAAAAGTGTTGGAGCTATGGCACAGAACCAAGGTCATCAATGAAAAAAATATTTATAATCCTCCAAGGTGAATATTCCAATATGAATACATATTCCAATATGAAAACATTTAAAAGTGAATACATTCTAAAATTTTTATTTGAAAAAAAAAGGCAGGCCAGGCTTGATCGTGCAAGCCTGTAATCCCAAGTACTTGGAGACTAAGGCAGGGTGATAGTAAGTTCATCTGAAGCTAACCTGGGCAACTTAGTGAGACCCTGTCTTGAAATGAAAAATAAAAAGGGCTAGATGTAGCTTGATGATAGTGTACCCCTGGGTTCAATCCCCGGTCTCCACCCCCAACCCCATCTCATACACACCACACACATACTCACACAAATGATCCTTACAAACCTGGTTCAATAATCTGAATAGATTATACAACACAAAACTAGAGATGTGGTTATGAGTGGAATCTCATAGAAATCCTCTACCTGGAATTCTTCAGCATAGGCTGACATTCAGGGTCATATAAATAATGATGACAGAATTCATTTACAAGGGAGAAAACCACAACAGTACCAATGTGTTGGTTAAGAAAGCTTCAATTTATAGAATAATAAGCTAAATAGCTAAATATAGCTTCAGTAAAGAGCAGTTAATTTCTTCATATATGACAAGAAGTCTAATGTAGGCAGTCCCAAATTGAGTTGCTCAAGTATGCCATAAGGAGCCTAGATCCTCCCCATCTCTCAGAGAAAAGATACAAACTGCTTCATAACTGCATGATGGCTTCTCCACCTTTAGACATTAGACAATATTTCAGATAGGAAGAAGGGAGTAGGGCAAAGGGGCAACAGGTAGGAGCAACTGTCTATTCCTCTTTCATGAGGAAAGGAGGTATTTCCAGAAGATCTCTCAGCAAAGATGTATTTAATTTGCCAAAACTGTGTCAAACAGACATTACTAGCTGCGAAGAAAACTGGGAAATTAAATATTCAATTTTCCAGTCTCTAAATCCAAGTAAGACAAGGAAGGAGGAGGTTGAGAAGTCATGTTTAGTGAGCCAAATTACAATGTCTGTCTCAAAAGGGCTGGCATTTTAACTAGGCAGTGTGTTTTCACACTTTATATCATTAAATCATCACAACTGTGGGAGTTGGGTTTTGTTCTTTTCATTTTACTAAAGAGGGAAGTATAATCTAGAGTGGTTAAGAAAATTGTCCAAGTTGCCCTGTTTATAAACATTGGAACCAATTTCTGTTAAAGAGCAAAAATGCTCTTTAATGTGGGTAAAGAAACCATAAGAACATGTAAATAAATGCTTTCCCAGATTCTGAGTATTGAACTTGTTCTTAAAAGGTAGCGTATACGAGAATCCTTCAATATGTAAATCAATGGATGTGTAACTGATGTGATTCTGCAATCTGTGTATGGGGTGAAGGTGGGAGTTCATAACCCACTTGAATCAAAGTGTGGAATATGATATGTCAAGAAATTTGTAATGTTTTGAACAACCAACAATAAAAAATTAAAAAAAAAAAAAAAAAAAAAAACCCTTATTGAATCCCTGAACAATACTCTTGTTCTTACATGTAACAGAACGTGTTGAGAAATTTCTAAAAGGAGAGCACCAGGGTCACTTGGGATTAACCACTTTATTCCATTAGTCACTGAAGCCTGCACATGACTCCCAACATTTACCCATTGGTGGGAGATTTATAGATGGTAAATTACTTATTTAATACCTAGCTTATATATTTTCCAGACTTGGTTTTACTTTTATTGATTATAATGTAGTCCTTGATGGATGCCAAAGAAAGTATTTTGCCCTCTATTTTTCCCTGCCATAGATAGAGCAGGGCCTGAAATAAGTCAAGCCTATAATCATACTAATAAAAATAGAAAATAAAACATTCCTTTGTTCAGGTATTACATATCCTCTTTTCAAAGTTGTTCTAACAGTCTCATATAGGTTATTATGGAATAGGCAAGAAATTTTTGGCAGGATAAACATTTTTGCAGGATAGGATTTTAAAATTTTATTCATAAGTTTTTCCTTGAGCTTGATATAGCTTTACCTCCTAGAAAATTTTCAATTTACACTTAAGTGTATAATTCTTGCAAAATCTTTATTCCACACTTGCTAGGCTCAAGTTCTTCTCATTAATGCTGAGTGAGTTTTGATATGTCTTAATAATCTCCAACTGTGTAACTTCTCCAGGTGCAACCTTATGTTACATAAGGGTAATACATTTAATATATACTAACTGGGGCTATTTTTATCACATCTTAAAATTTTTGTTTGTTAAAGGATCCAGTTTCTAAATTCATTGTTCATTTTTTTAGCTTGCTTTCCAAAGTGTCAAGAAAAAATTCTTCCATTAGTTAGTATTCCCCTTCCTTCCATTTTTCCTCTCCTAATAACCAAAGTTCTAGAGTTAAAGGAACAGAGAAGAAAGGGAGATCAGATAAATGTGAGTTTAGCAAAGTGGATATTTTTCAGGATGTCTTCAAAATTGTTGAAAGTCAATTGCAAAATGAACAAATAAAAACACTTGTCCAGCCAGCTAATGAGATATTTTTTTCAAAAATGCCCTTGTAGTTTTCAATCAGCAGAATATGTTGACAGAAAAGTATTCAGTATTTTGCCCAAACAGGTCTTGAGAAAATGGAAACATTTAATAGCAAATCTTTATCATTTATTGTTATGCTTATGATTAATAGCATACTACAAATCCATTCCCTATCTCTAGTCCCAACTATTTTATAAAATTAGGCAAAGGAAATGTTTGAAGTTTACAGATGCCCTTAAAACACAATTTACATAGAAACAGTTGTTTGGCCAATTACATATGATACTTACCCTTATTCTTTAGGGTATATCTCTAAGAAATTCTTCAAGACATTCTTTATTAAGTTGGTGTTATTGTTAATAAATCAATTGTTATTAATTTATATTTCTCAATATTTCCAACTGCTCTTCCCTTCTCTCCCCATTATATTTAATTATAGGAAATATGTGAGCAGAAGTCTGGCACTGACCTTCAAAACACAGAATTGGAAAATTGCTTGAAATGTAATGGATCTAAAAAAGGTGGGTAAGCTATGTCCTTTAAGGTTAGGAACTGAAACAACCACAAAAGGTCATTACCACACCCTTCCTTCCCTTTGTTGAAAGTCTGCTGCCAAGAACTCCCTTTCCCATCTATCAAAGTATTTCTTATTAGAAGCAATTAAGAGCTGCTCCTTCTTTTACCTTCCCGAGGATCAGGGATCAGAGGTTCTTTGAGGAGTGGCATAGAATCTTCTTCAGTGCTTTCCCATGGCCTAGAACAGGCTGTAAAACCTATAGACACAAATTTTAAGTGATTAATAAATAGCTGACATAAAAGGGAGAGATGCTTCATTAGACATAAATGCCCCGTTTTCTGTGTCTTGCTTTCTCTTAGCTGCTATAAGACATCAATGATAAAAACATAGAAGTCAATTGCAGAGTGTCAGAGAAGTGGTGCTCCATAAACTCTAATAAACATGAATAAATACCATCTATGCGGTTCTGGAAAAATGGCTCAGAGTGTTTCGAAGGTGCTTTGTGGCCACATCAAGAGGGTGCAGCCTCACAGTAGTAAGTTGGAAACGGAAAGTTGAGCATAAAATAACGGGGCATATTTATCAACCTAGTATAAAGTATCCTGTAAGGCTTTCCTATAAATGACAAACCCGTGCCTCTAGACTGAGTACTTGGGATCATTAAGAAAATTGAAAGAAAAAAAAAGGTAGACGTAGATATTTTCAAGGGAGTGGGGGCAATGGGAAGGCAACAAAACAAAGGTCCAAGACTCCCCACAAAGGGAGGCAGGGGAGAGACTTTTTTTTTTTTCTTTTCTGCCTTCCTGGGGTAGGCTGGCCAGCCTGGGATAGATACACACAGGGGAGATTCCGAGAGCGGGTGTCAGGTCTGGAGGAGTTGGGGAGCATAAGCATTGGTGGAGTCCTGCACGTGGTGACTTCGCAGCGTACCTGACAGGACAGCGCGCTGAAGAGGAACCCGGAGCGGGGATGAGTGGGGTGGGGGAGGGTCAGTCTAAGAGAACCCGACCGCCACTTCCTCACCCGACCTTTTCAAACCCCAGGACTCACTCCAGCACTCTGGCAGCCCCTCCCGGGAGGCTTTACAGCCCTGCACAGTGCTCCTCCCGGTAGCGCACGGTCTAGGTGCGGGGCACCCTCCTGCAATTTCTGCCCGGGCGGGGGCCTCAGGTGTTTGTTTTCTTTGCCTCTGCTCACCCAGCTGCCCGCCCTCCAGGTGGCCCCCTGACCTGGGAGGAATGCGGTGCGTGGGGCTGTGCTGTGCGGCGCCTCCCTGAGGTGCGCTGAGTTCCTGGTGCGCGTTGAAGGACAGTGGCAAACTATTGGCCAGTTAATGTCCCGCTCCCTCCTCATCCAGCACCACCCTGCTTTCCTCGCCCCTTCCGCCTTTAGTTTTCTATTTTACGATCTTCTTCTTAAGTTTGGGTAAATTCGCTGTTCCTAATCTGTTTCGTTGGAAAGGACCCGATGGTTTTCCTACTTATTTGAACGCTAATGCATAAAATGAAGTAGTGAGGTGGGAGGTGGGGAAAGAGGGAGGTGTGTGTGTGTGTGTGTGTGTGTGTGTGTGTGTGTGTGAGAGAGAGAGAGAGAGAGAGAGAGAGAGAGAGAGAGAGGGTAGGTGTGGGGGGGATGAGGGGGGTGAAGAAGGGGGGGGAAGAGTAA
>NW_026000101.1:26826657-26854625 GCF_001458135.2 Marmota marmota marmota
GGTGGTTTTAAGCCGGTCCTTGGTCAAAAGGCGCCTTGTATCAATTTCCCCTCCAACCACGCAACTCTCCCTTTTACCTTTTGTTTTATTAGCTTGGCTTTTTCCACCCCCTCCCCGTCCCTGTTATGATCTGAACCCTGCGTCTTGCTCTGGGGTTTGATTGTGCATTTAAATGTAATTCTGATTGGTGAATGTTCTCTTCTTTTTGTTGTGATTACTAGAGATACTTTAGTCCTGCCTTCCCAGTTCTGCGCCTTGCACAAGCAGTTTTGAAAAATTAAGTGCAAAAAGCATGACAAAGCAATATGAGGTTGCCCTGGTAAGTGAACTTTTAAACCAAAAATTACCATTTCTTCTCGTATGCTTGGTTTGTGGGTGGCTTGAAGGGAAGTCCTCACACACAAAGGGTTGGGAGCTGGGAGGAAGGATGATATAAGAAACAAACAAAAAACAGTACTTCTAATTTTGTTTTTCTCCTGTGATCATTAAACAAGTTTTGTGTTTATTTGATACTATTGGGATGGTAATAGACTTGATGCATTTAAAGTGGGTGAGAGTTGCCAGTCAGCAGGGGAGAGGTGCACCGGAGGGAGAGGAAGGGAACTAGGTTATTGTCTGGTTTCAAAAGAACCCTGGAGCTCTGACTTTCTGAACTTGGCACAGAAGCCAGGTCATTCCTGCTAGAAACCCTAAAGAAGAAAAGGAACAACGGGGTCACCCTCCCCTAGTACAACTATCTCTGTGTCCTCACCTGCACCGGAAGATCTTTCCTTTTCTTCTTCATACTTCCTCAGGTAGCAACATTAGAACCCATTCTTCTTAGACAAATTTTTAAATGCTGAATGATGATCAAATAATACTTTTGGAAATTCATTGTGGTCTTAAAAGGAATTGCTTATTACCCTCCTTACCACTGCTTATTTCTCTCCCTAAACCTTTTAAAACTAAAGTGTGCAGATTACTTTAGGCATGCTTCTTCAACATCCTCTTTGGATCTTTTTTTGTTTTAAAATAGGAAGTATATTCCAGGAAAAGATTTCTGAGTTTTGCTCCTTTATCTCATTCATTTTCTGAGAATAGCTATTCAATGTGATATTTGTGGCAAAGCTAACAATTCCAAGTCTGATGAAAGGCCCAACTTTTGCTTTGGAGAATTCTAAGTTGTTTGGATAGATCTGCACTTTTAGAGAAGAATTAATAGTGCTCAGTGTCCTAAAACTTTTTCTTTCTGTGGATCTAGTTGACTTTCAACTTATCTGAGGCTGTTGCCATGGAGATGCCTGGGATGCCCTATATTGGAATGGACCTGCACAGTCTCTGATGAGGCAAGGCCATCTAAGTTTTCAAATTAGAAGGATAGGATTAAAAACAAAAATGCCCCCTAGAAGGGATTTATTTTGCCAAGCCCATTCTTAACATTAATTTCTATATGTGTAGTTATGATTGCATATGCCTATGGTTCTCAATATCTATTCTAAAATATTTTTAATAATTATGAACTTCCTATGGTCATAGGAAACAAATAACATTACAATAAAAAAATCAATATATTTTAACTTATTTTAACAACTTAATTCTTGTCTATTCTACAAAAAGTTATTGTCACTTACTAGCAAATAGCACAGAAAAGTGATGCCTTATAAAGTCAGTTTTCAAAGTTATCAAAATTGCTTTTAGTCTTTGGTATTTTCAATTACCATCCTTAACAGTGTTTTCCCTTTGGAGTTTCAAAACCAAATGCCCAACTAACTTATTGGTACAAGAGGAATCAATTCAGTAAAACTTGTGAAAAAAGTCTCAAAAAGAGTTTGGATTAGAATATCTGTATTTTATACATTTGTAATGTAAGAATTTTAATAGGGAAGTTTGCTTTCCTTCTGATTTTAGACCACAGATAGTCAACTAACTGTGTCATTAACTATATCATTCATTTTGGACCATACTGCTCGACTATCATAGCTATTTAATTATGTAATTAACCTTGAACTATATTAATACTATTTGGGGATTTTTAAATACACTTATTTAACTGTATGTACACAATATTAAAAATAAGAATTCATTATCTATTATTGCCTTATAAGTAAATATATGCCAGGTACATATGTAAAATTAGATTATTTTAATAGTTTGAGAAAATATCTTTAGTCAGTTATTCAGTTACACTCAATCTCAAATAAGCACTCAATTTTAGGTTTTTAATCTACATATTGAAAATATTGTTCCAGTTGAAGATGCTCATAAAAATAATTATTTAAAGTAAATTTGATAACTGAAAGTTATCTTCTAAGTTATAATTAACAGTACATGTAGTTTATTTACTTTAAAAGAACTTAAAACTATTTAATGTCATACATTCCTGATTCTTTCCCTCACTAATATGATTCTATGCCAATTTTAGGGTTGTAAATAGTCTCAATATGGAAAACTCTTCATCTCAGATTATAATATTATAATCTATTTTTCTAGAAAGTATAAATATCTTAATATATCTTTTTATACAGAAAATATAGATGTTTTATTTAGATGTTTTGGGCACATTAGAAATATAGTGACCATGTCCTGATATTTTCCCTAAACTGCAGTTCATTATAGTAAGTTTTAAAAATAGCAGAAAGCTTATAATGTTTATAATAACAAAATTGTGTTTTGAATTAAGTAGTACTCTCCTAGAAATACTCATTGTTTCACATAACATTGACTTCATTTGAATAAATAGATGTTTATATAAAAAGGAGAAAAGTAGTGAGTTGTGGGTGGGGCGTCCAGGTTATCTAATGTTATGTTACACATTTGACCCTTTGTACCATATCTAGGCCTTGAGATGTTTCTGTGAGCAGAGGCAAAAAAGAAATGACTGAAGTAAAATTATTATTTTAAAAATGCAAAATAGCATTCATTTATTATTTCTAATTAGTAGTAAATATAATGTGTACCTTATATATAAAATACATAATCTAAATAGCTGAAAAGTTAACTTTAATAGTTAGCATTTGTCATTATGTTATCTGTCAGGATTCAGTAACATAGGTAAGTACTTTACACACACACACACACACACACACACACACACACACACATACACAATCTCAGTTAATCTTTCTAGTGTGTTGACTTTGCTTAGAAACTGAACAGTTAGGATCAGACAGCTCATAAACCATGAAGAGAAGATTTGAATGAAAATCTGACTCCAAACTTGGGTCCAAAATCAAACAAAATGAGAATCAAATAAAAGAAAAATATAAAATTGTTTGCTAGATTAAAAAAAAAAACCCTTCACTTAAACCCCACATAATCTCCACAAACTCTGATTACCTATTAATCCTGGTACTTTGCATGATAAAATATTTTTGAAGAAAATTTCTCTCACAGAGATATCCCTAATTATATCCCGATATTGGGTTTGGATACACTCACCTGGGTTGGCTAGTTATTTCTCTTTTGGAACATTAGTTGGGGAGAATTCATTGCATTCTCCATCCCACCCCAAAAAACAAAAGAAGAAAAATATTAACTCAATTATAATGACAAAAGTATTTTAAAATAAATACCAACAATGCTCACTTAATGAAAGAAAAAAATCTAACTGTAAATCCAGTTTTCCTTAAAAAGGAACTTAAATAAGCAGAGTGATTGTTAAAAATTCTACCAATTTAAATGAGTTGTAATTTTTATCTTAAAGACTTCAACTTTATGAATATGCTAACATTTGCTAAAGTAATAAAATGTTATATGATTTTATAGGTAGCAAATATTTGATGACTTTTTACCATAATATTTACCTTCTAAGTTAGAATTTTTCTTGTTGTATTTATAATCAATTACTTTTCCCCCCAACCATTCAGTGATTAAGGACTCTCTGCATTTTTTTAAGTCCTCATTTGATGAATTAAGAGAAATATAAATACAGAAGGTGATACAGAAAATTAAAAGCTTCACATGGAAACCTACTATCTCATTTCTTTTTAAACATTGATGTTGACAGACTCTAATAAATACTGAGGAAACAGCCTTTTCTGTTAAGATGCTTTACTTATCCATTCATTCATTCATTCATGCATTTATAAAATCTTTGGACCTGGAAGATTAGGACATAGATATTCTATGACTCCTGTTTATTTATTAGCTTAGATCTGCAAAAGTAGAGATGTTAGGATTTCATCAAGATAAGTCAAGCCCCTCTAAGTACCAATGAATAAATGTTAAAGATATCCTTTACATTCTACCGACACCTGTTCAGTATTTCACTTTCACCTGAGGAGAAATGAAAGCACTCAGAATAACTATCTGTGCTTTATGCAATAAATGGGCTCCTGACTTGTTTTGTGTAAATCTTTATTTTTTTCCTGATTGATTTACTTTTTTTTAGAAGTGCTGAGAGCTTGTGCATTTTAAAAAAGTATTTGCATTAATGATCTTGTTAAGTGAAGAACTTTTTAAAAATTGATTCATCCATTTTGTAAGTTTCAGATTTTTCTGAAGTAAAATCATTCAGATCTACCTATTTAACCACATTACTATGAGAGTAACAATAAGTGTTTTTTTAAGTCAGATAATTTTGAACTTTTAAGTACCATGATATAGAATGTGAGGCTTGAGTGTTAAGTTCCACACTGTTCTAGTGATGAATTATATATAACAACTCTGTTTCACTTTGACATTGGAGCAAAACACCTGAATTTTACCCCCAAGAAACTAATTTTAGTGGCTGCCTCATTAAAAATGAAGTTCAGGCTCAGTTTTAAGTCATGGTTAATAAAATATTTATATAATTTTCAGTTTTATCCTTGATTTGCAAATTTATATTACATTATGATGTACCAAAATCAATGACTGCATCTAGATATTTTCCTTTCCATTTAAATTTGTCCAAAGTACACAAATCTGTCTTTATAACTAATAAATACATGTAAATATATATATAAAAAGTTATGTTTGCATCATAATGAAGCAAAAGAGAAAAGTTATTAAAGCAGTTTTTCAGTTTTAAACTTATGGGATAATTAACACCACAAAACTAAATTGTAACTGATAAAAATGTTAACCATATTTATTGTTAGCTAAAAAATACAGGAATATTTTAGAATACATCTATAGAGTCTATTTTCTTCTACTTCTCCATTATTTCTTTCTTATAACTTCATACAAAATTATAAATTAATAGGAAAAATATGAACCATGTTTAAGTCAGAGGGGGAAAAAAAGGACCTTAAGGAGATTTAACATGGTTTTGGAATCCCTCAAGCTATGCACCTCATTATTCCTGTAAATTTTTTTGAACATGAAATCATTGTATTTTGTGGTAACAGTGAACTTATGTGTTGTGGACTTTCACAGCTTCTTAGAGCATGAAGGGTTACAAGGAAAGGTAACTTAATATCAACTAGATATCACTACACTTGACAGACATTGATAAAAACTGAGAAGGCAGTGTTAATGGTTTCAATTTTTTAAATTAGGGATTATGAAGTTAGTAAAACCTGAGGTCATTACCATTAAGAACTAAACACTCAGCTTTTTGAGTATTTACATAAAACTAATAATAATAAATATAAAGAGCTGATTAACATTATACATATTTAATAAAATCTCAAAAATTACCACTATCCCTTGTTAAAGATAATTAGCACTAAGATTGCTATAGAAATCTAATTTGAATTTCTAACGTCTAGTGTTTACTCTATCACCATTATATCTGATATCATGGCAAAGAATGGTACTTACCGTATGTTTGATTTTTGCCATGAGTACCATAACATTTTGATGTCTCTTGGAGTACACATGAATAATATACTTCACTCAACAAACATTGTATGATTATACTTTTAGGTTAGGCATGATGCTAGAGACTGGAAATGCCCTGCTTAAAAATGGTTGTGTTGCCAAGTAATGTTCAGGCTGCATATGAGATAGACATGTCAACAAAGGTTATATGCATTGAGATAGTCAGTATTAGAAGTATGACTAAGATGTTTTTAGACCATAGAGGAAGCTGTCACCAATTTGCTTGTAATTGGTATTCATGTGGAATTTAGGTAGTCTCCTCAGTGGAGGTGAATTTTTGCATACTGACTTTGTGGGGTTTTTTTTTCATTTTTAAAAAATGTAGTAATAGATCTTCAGATAATATTCAGAAAGATGAAATCTGAATTTTTTTCTCTTCTTTACATTTTGATATGTATTTATGATGAGGGAGAACAGGTTTTCCATGTAGGATGCTGAGTGTTTCAAGATTCATTAGTGTAATTTCTCAGATGCACTGCCTTTGATAAATGTGCACAGCCGGGAGAGCCTTTAATATATTGATTATGTTAGTGTTTAGTTGCTAGTAGCATAATGGATAAAGCCAAGGCTCCATTTTTATTCTTCCATGTTCTAAAAAAAAATACACCACACACACACACACACACACACACACACACACACACGTATCCTGTAGATTGTATAAAATATCAAAAGCAAAAGTAATTAAACACTGTAAATGCTGAGGGAGATTGCCCGTGAACTGAGCTAAAATGAAAAAGGGGAGTGATAAAGAGGTTATTTGAGAGGAAATGGTTTGAAAATGTTTTAGAATAGGAAAGAAAGTTCTGCTTCATAACAATAAGATATCACCTAAAATGATTTCACCTTTATATTACTTTCACATTTGCAATGGAGAAGGGAAGTATTTTTCATCTGAAATGTTCCTTATTTATGATCAACTTCATAATTATTTTCTTAAACCCCAAATGTATGTAGTTTTACTGTGAAAGCCCTTCACTTCACAGTGATTAGAACTTAGTGTGAATATCATTATGTATTTTGTTCTCTGATAAATGTGGCAATACAGTTTAACTCGTTCTTGCTGGGATTCTCTCCTTGGCAACAATTTTTTTATTTCCCTGTGTTCATTTTTTAGGAAAATCCTCTCAGCATTGTTATATGTATTATTTTATAGGAAGGAAGTATGTAAAATACACTTGAACTCGTTTTACTTGTGAATTTGAATAGCATTCAGATTAGAATGATTTCCCAGAATTTTGTAGGCTTGCCCAATCCAGCTGTATATTTTATATGCTAATGTAAATTCTATTTTTGTTCCCCTTGGGGGTTTAAGTGATTATAATTGTTGCTCTTCAAAAGCCAAACAGATGATGATTGCTGCTTCAGGAGTATACCAAAAGAAACTGGCTTTCATTAAACCTGCTCATCCACTTCATAATTATCTCCATTTTATCTAGCTAAGAAGCAGGAAAAAATGGCAAGTACAGTTCATTGAAGCCAGCTCAGTTATTTAAACATCGCTTTATTGAACTAGCAGGAGGTGTTAAAGTAGGGGGAATGTTTTCATTCTAATACTGATATGTAGCCAGTGGCCCAACTCAAGAGTTAGTTGAGCATCAAATGCCAGAGGCCACAGAAAATGAAAGGGGAGATATTTTGAGCTATTCTGAGAGGAGTCCTCTAGTGGATACAATAAATAGTACTGCAGTGACAACTATTCTAAAATATTCTTTTTTGCTTGTTCTCCTTCCTATAAGTTCGAAATGGAGTTATCAATTTAGTATCCACTAAGAAAGACTCAGAAATACATGCTAAATGAAATGGGAGATTTCCTATAGAATGTGGGGGAAAAAAAGAGGGTGGGGGATACTGAAAATTCTACAAGGAGGCGAAATCCTGAGATCAAGAGTCCTTCAGGGAGTTCTTGTGAGCAGTGAGCTTTATGATCCAACCATGGCTCAGAAAGCAAATTCTCATGGAGGCTGGTTTTCCTCAATATCTCTCCTACATGAGTGACACAGTGGCTCTGAGTTATCTGTTCCTTACCCCTAGGCTGGCTTTGGAGTTAGGTTGCACTAAAATATGTTTTTGACCATATATATTGCTGGCTGTCCTCCTTGAACTCTTTCCCAGGGGAATATAAAAGTGTCAGAGCCAACAGCTGTTCAAACTTCCAGCTGTGAGAATGTAACTCTGCTGGTTGGAGAAAAATTCAGAAAGGGCTCTCCCTCTAAAATTTTGAAAGAGCCATATTTTAGAAACCAAATTCTCTTAGTTATAACATTATTTTCATAAACAGCAACCAAAGAAATGTAAGGTTTCATTTTGACTATAGACTTTCATTTTCATGTTCTGTGATAGTTGAGCCAAGTTTCAGACAATTTCACTTACATTTTAACATAGGGTTGTAATCTTACAACTCGATTTTAAAATTTTTGGAAACTCACATCAAAAAGAAAATCAAAACTTTTCTGTAATAATAATAATAATAATAATTTTTTAACAAAAGAAACATGGACCTGACAGGATTTGGGGTAATTTACTAGAGAGTTGTATACATTAATTTTTCTCTTTCAATTCCTATGCCATAAGAATAAAATTTTTTCAGCATTGATATATGTATTTTGTTTTTTGCTTCACAATAATCCCAGGAATTAAGAAAAGCAAATGTTGTTTATATATATATATATATATATATATATATATATATATATATATGAATGTTGTTATATATAAAAATCTACAGTTTTAAAACCAGAATCTGGGCATATCAACCCCTTTTATCAACATCTTAATCAACATCTCCTTGATCTACCCACAGCTTGCCAATTAATGATTTTGAATTATATCTAGACTGCAAAGTCTTTTCTAAACCCTGAAAGTAGAATGTTCCCAAGGACTATGTATTTTCCCAGTGATCCCCTAGGTAATCTATGAAATTTGCATTTTTCCATCCTGGGCAACAGGATATCAATGGCTTGTTCTCTGGAAACCCTACATTAAAAACTACCTGGTGGTGTGGCAGCTTTGGAATTCCTGTGTAGAGATTTGCTTGGTTATACAACACTCTAGTTTCCTACCAACAAGCCCTACAAAAGCCATAAGTCTGAGAAAATACCTGCTGCACCTAGACCTGTCCTAGATAAAAAATGATGAAAATTACCTAATTGATTTTCTCACCTCACCATCACTTTCTTGTCTTACATCTAGGACATAACTGTGCTTTGTTATCCTAAGCTTGTGCTGCCCCTGTTACTGACATTGCTAAAATCAAGCTCTGCTAGGACAATATCTCTTTCCCTTCCAAGGTGACAGGTTGTTAGTCTAAATACATTAATTTCCGTTAATGGAAAAATATTAAGGAGAGTTCTGGTTGTGGTTAATTAAAAGTTGTTACTAGGGAAAATGCCATCATTTTTATAAGACAGTTCTTGTGAGTAACTTGTAGAATGATCATGACAGGCGAACTATTTATTTTTCTGGTAGTTTCTTAACTGCATATTATCTCTTGAGCTCCATCGCTGAAAGGATTGCTTACTTATTTTAAAGTAGGACAATTAAAAACAAACCAATAGGAATACATAACTCAGAAAAATTTGATTTGGTAGTATTGGATTATCTTTCTATGGCTTCAGTAGACGTAAAAACTATAAATAGAGCACACTAAAATCTATCTTTCTCAGTGGAATGACGGTAATATCACAGGATTATCTCACATATCTGTTGCTTTATTTTACTAACTGGAAATTCTGGAAAATCACACATATTCTGTGACCTCACAGCCATGTAAATGTAAATAAAATCTTATTAAGATATTCCAGTTAAATTTCTTTCAGCATAACATGAAGTACATATTTGGCAACTATTTGAATTAATCTACTCAACAGAGAACGCTGCTGACTCAAAATAGTTCCAGCCACAGTTTATTTTAACTCCATGTTAACTGAGCAATCTGTCCTGAAAAAAAAAAATCAGTAGTTTTTGTTTACTTTATATTCTTTTTTCATCAGGATCATCTTTGGAGCTTTTATAAGCACATTTACTTAGACCTCACCTCAGAATTACTAGCTAGAATCTCCCAGAGTGGAGACTAGGCATATATACTTGAAAAAGACCTCCATGGGTAGATACAGGCATGGATGCACAGCTATGTGTGAGAACCCTGGGGCTTCCTTCTCACCAGTTCTATCATTCATTGACTCTATGGCAGGCACTTTCCTGAGTGCTTGACAAATGCTCTTTCACTTAATGCTCACAGCATCCCAAAATGTGACTATTATTTGTAATGCCCATTTCACCAAATGGAAAACTGAGGCTTAGAAAGGCGGGGCAAAATGCCCAAAGTTGTATATATATCAAGGACATGGGAGAGGCAGAACCAGAATTCATGTCTGCTTGAATACTTTTAACTGTGACACCCCTGAACTTAAAAGCCTTTTTAATATACAGAGAGAAAATGTATGGCTGTATTTTATAGCTGTAATTTCCCACCTAGAAGCTTCAATTTTGCTGCTTTGATTACCATAAGAATATCCAGAGCGTACAGAGATTGTTTCATTTTATAGCCTTAAAAGAGAGTCACTATTTTCGTGTGAAAAGAGACATGGTCTAATAGGTAAACAATACTTTAAAATTATAAGTAAAATGTTTTGCTTTCTTTGTATAAAGGTCACTTTCTACATCAGTTCTTAATTTACAACTCAAGGAACTGCCATAATTTCATTGCAAAAATTATTCAGATATGTGACAATGCTGGAAGGGCATGATTTTCCTTCCAGGTTAGTTCCTTATAAAAATATTAACACTTGTCTAAAATCATTGCTGATAAATGCAGTTTCCAGAGTGGACTATGCAATTTTAAGATTTGTTCTTTCTGATTTAGGGCTGACACCAATATTTAGAATAGTGATGACTCATGGATAGGACTGAAATTTGTTTTTCATGGGTTTATACATTTTTCCCCTTGAATTGCACCAAAAATGGTTTTTTAATTGGCTTTAACTCATGCCCAATAAATTGGATGAAAATTGATTGCCGCAGTCATGTTTGGTTTAAAATTATTCAAGACTGCGCCATGAGTCAAATGAGTGCATAAGTGAAGGCAGTGGCACTTTATGTCCTCTGTTTATGACAAATAGGGTTTTTTCAAAATGGTCATAATTCCTATTTAAAAATTAATGTATGTCTTCAGTTCTTAAAGCTTAAAATATAGTAACATAACACATGAAACACATCTTAGGATAAAAAAGTTTCTCTTTTTTGCTGTTGTTTCTTAGTACCTTGTTTACCAGTTCTTGCAACACCACACATTTAATCATAATAAGCTTTTAAGATAGATATAATACCTAATAGTAGCTCTTATTAAACTCCTAACCATGATATTAGAGTATTTCTAAATAGTAAAATGAAATAAATGAAAATGTTTAGTGACTGCATCATCCTGTAGAGTTGAGACAGTGTGCCAGTTTCCCATTCTCTGTAGAGGCATTTTATTTATTTATTTTTGTAGAGTGATTTTAAAGATAAAAATTAAGTGATATGAAAATTGAATTAACTCAGGTGACTGTTTAGGACACTGAAATAACAATTCACTAAATGCTGCCTGTCAGGAAGCCAGTTTCTGTTCTAATTCATTATAATTATTTATTGTACTATGGTTTTCATTTACTTATATGCCATAGAAATGTAAGCAAATCACTTTAAAGACTTTTCTGGTTGGTAAGGAAGGTGAATTTTATGGGATTCTTGAGTGACTAAGGGAAAGTAGGTAATTAGGAAAAAGAAATAATTAAATAAAAAGAATATTCTTTGACCATCATAATATGGATTGGCAGTAAATGAAGGAAATAGTTGATGCTCTTGTATCCAATTAATATTAGGTAATTCTGATAGGTTAGGGTAATTACTTCTGATATTGTAGTCTAAGAAACTGGTAGGTCAATTTCTGAGATTTTGTCATATTGCTCTGTAATGTTTATTTTTTATGTGTTTAAATCTCAAGGCTTGTTTTTGTAAGTAAATATTATTTTGTTTATAAAGCATAAAGCTCCAGGGCTGTGAATCTGACCCCACTCTGAATCTAAGTCATCTTTTAGGAGGTCATTGGTCCTTGCCACCCAGTATCTAGCTACTGCTCCCACCTGGTGGCTATAAGAGCCTGAAGCTTGAACTATAGAGGTTCTTTTTTTTTTTTTTCTGTCAAAACACAAACCTACATGTTTTGCTGATTTGTAAGAAAGAATGAATGCTCAGAATTTTTACAAATGTAATAATGCATAAATATAAAGGAAATAGTAACCATAAATTTCATATCACTAATTACTTCAAAATAGCCACTGTTTAGTGTTCTAGTGAACACCCTTTATATGAGGTTAAATAAGCTCAATAATTTTTCATGAAAAATCTTCACATATTATTAAATAATAAGTACACTATCCTTTTTAATGTCTTTATAAATGTTTACTATATGATAATAATACAGGTCAATAAGTTGACCTCTTAAAATATATAAAAACTAAATAATTAAATCTCTTTAAACCCAAAACCAATATTACCTGGTTGCTGGACATCCTAGGAAATCTTATATTTCTCAAAATCCTAGCATGTTTGATCTGAATCATTTTTAAAAAGCAGCTATCAATCTTATATCTTTTCCATTTGTCAAGATAAGTGGCATGGCAAGACATAAGTATGATTATTTCTGATGTAAAAAGAATTTTGTCTCTTTATGTTAACTGTCATATCTATTTTCTTTATGGTTCTGTTCTCTTTTACTTATTATGTCATCTGCTGTGTATCTTTAAAGTTACTGAATTTTACATCTAAAATTACCTAAGAGGTAATCTAATAACTAGTAGTTAAGGACTTGGCTCCTGGGGACAAACTGCTACAAGTCAAATCCCAAATCTGTCCATTTCTAGTTACGTGATCATGAACAAATTACAGTGTCCTTAGTTTCCTCATCTGTAAAATGACAGGAATATTGTGAGGGTTAACTGACTCGGTGCACCTAGAGAATTCAAGTACTTCCTGGCACATTGCACACATCACCCATTATCATTGGGATTACTAATCTAGGTTTCTGTGATGTTCAGTCAGAGTGCTTGCTGAAGGGAATCAGCTAGTTAGTGGGAGAAATCATGCTAGGATTCATGTCTCCTTAATCCCAGCCTAGGGATCTTTGCCTAATGACAATATTTGTCTTTTCACAGCAGTGTTAAAGATCTCCTTAGGCACAAAGATACATTTGAGGCACACCACAGCTCAGCAGGGACCCTGCCCCAAAGTTTCTGGTTCCCTGTTCCTCTCCATCATAGCCCTCTAGACTTGTTGGCATGAAACTATTATCTGAACAGAACCGTGTCATTTCTACAGTGCCTGCTATTCATATTTTGACCATAAAACACTTGCATTATTATTGTAGTCATGCATCCCTCTTCTACAACTGTCAGTCTGTCCTCTATCACTATATTATATGATTTTCCCTCTCATTCCAAAAGGTCTTGAGTTTTAGACAAAAGCTCCTCAACCCTGTTTACGTCTTGGATCTGACTCCTGAACCTTTGAATCTCTTCCTGCTTAGCAGTTAAAAAATTCACAGTTGTCAATGGGTATAACCTGTTTCTGGTAACTTTGCATCTGAACTTCCGTTTGCTGACTTTCAAAGCCAGCATATGACTTGACTCTACTAACAACCTGTTACCCTCTGTTTTCCATTCTCCATTTCCTCCACTGTTGACAGCCTGGTCTTCTGTACCAAAACCCTTCAGTTTTTACCTCTGAACCTCCTTTTGTTTGCTCTGAACACAGTCTTCTAACCCAGCAGAGTAGACTTATATGAAAAACCTTTAAAACTGAGCACTGAACACTGTAATATATATACATATATACACACACATATATGTATATATTAATATCTTCCTCTTGTATACTGACCTTCTAAAGAGGTTCAAAATTTTGTTTATTCTTTTGCTATGACTAATATGGAGACACATCTCTTTTAGTATTCCTTTTACATCTAGAGAATATTAATATTCTGGAAAAAAATCAATGTTCTATGAGTTAAATAATGAGTACTGACATAAAAGGAAGGCTTTTCTTTTTATTGTCTGTACAAGGAGTCTAGAAATATCAGCAAGAGAAAAAAAGAAATTTCACAGTAAAGTTGTGTCAAAATAATTCAAGGAAATGTCTATTTGTTACTCAAAAAGCTTAAACAGTCTGTAACACCATTCATTTATGTTACAACTTTCAACTTGTGTTTACAAAAACTGACATTTCAAACAACCATGTTCTCTAATTTCTTATGCTAGAATGACAGTGACCAAAGGAATATAATATTATTTCTAGTACAACACTATCCTCAGCCTCAAAATGCACACACACATATATATATATATATATATGCTCCATCAGAGAGAGAGATTTTCCACTTAATCATATCAACAAGAAGAGGTAAGGGTAATTGGTGTGAAATGGCAATAAACAAGAGCATTGGCTATTCTGTGTGTTTGCATAAGTGGTTATTCCTGGGGTTAATTATACTTCCTCATAGAAATTTGGTAGTCACATGACTGAGCGTGACCTTAAATAGGTTAATCTTATCAAGTTAAGACACTTTTAGAATGGACACAGATGCCTGTTGAAACTTAAAAATACTAAGTCTAGCAGGGCATGGTGGCACACACCTGTAATCCCAGTGGCTCCAGAGGCTGAGGCAGGAGGATCCCGAGTTCAAAGCCAGCCTCAGCAATTTAGTAATGCCCTAAGTAACTGAGGGAGGCCCTGTTTCTAAATAAAAAAGTAAAATTTGGGGATGTGGCTCAGTGGTTAAGTGCCCCTGACTTCAATTCCTAGTACCAAAACTAACAACAACAACAACAAACCCATTAAGTTTGTTCCATTGTGACTTACAGTGAAGCAAGACCTCCAAAGTTTATGATTCATTCTTTAATCAGGCTACAAATATTTATCTTCTTCCATTTCACTTATTTACTGATAGTTCACATCTATAGCTGCCTCTGTGCCAATCCGTAGTAAAGCAAGCCCAGGAGGAAATTGCAAAACTATAAACTATAAGCAAGATTTAGTATTTTTAAGTGGACATTATTAGTTCTACATTGTTTTGTTTAAAACAAACAAAAAACTATTATAAAAATCTGTTTAAATAGATTGCCTTTATATTCCTTTGAATATTTATTTTGATAGATTTTTCAAGTATAGACAACCTAAGAAATAGAAAACTCAACCTGAAAGCACTAGTAGCCTATGTAATAAGTAGCCAAATATGTGTGTGTGTGTGTGTGTGTGTGTATGGGAAATGTGACAAGGACATTAGAAGTGATTTCTTTTAATGCTATAAATGATCAATAACTTTTAAAATCTTGCTTTAGAATTAACACAGAATGGTAAATTAGAATAGATAATGTATATATGCATAAAATTGAAAAATATGTATCTTGATATAAAATAAAAAAATTTAATTTGATTAGACTGTGATGATATATTTTTGACTCAACTTGATTTCACAAATAATTAACTGAATTATAAACTACATTTAATGTCAAACACTAACATCTGAGTCTAAAGTAACAATAGCCATAATTAATACCAAAGAGAATAAAAGATTACAGGAAGACCAACATTCAGAAACTGCTCTCTACTTCTATTCACCTTAGAAATGTTGCCTAAATTCCTAATGCCTAAGCTGTGCCCCTGAAAATGAGAAATAATTTATGTCCTTCCTTACCTCCTGAGGTTACAATGATAAATATGTAAAAGTGCATTGAGCTTTTTGTGATAAAAGGTACTATAAAAATCTAAGGTGTTTTTATTATTATATCAGTCAAATGGGATCTCAGACTCAGTTCCTTTTTGAAGATCCACAACATTTTATGGGAGAATCATGAAATTGTATTGGGAAATATATTGAAGTCACATAACAAGGCAGACAAAAGATTTTATGTTTCCTGGGGCCTTTGAAACTTGGTTACAATTAGAAATGTGAGAAGGTATTTATCATAGACTATGCCACATAGGACATTAATGAGAGCAAATTAAAATATTTAAAAGATTATGTAAAGGCAGGAATTCTAATTCTGGCTTCATCAAATAATGTGTTAAGATACCATTTTGTTTCCATAATTGTAGTTATCTTGTATTGGTTCTTCCTCCATTCTAAGAAGTTTGATTATTTTAACTTATGATTACATTTAAACTCATGCTGAACTTAAATTGATAATTATTATTATCATTTTATAGATCAGGAAACCAAGGATTAGAAGTGATAAAGTAGGGCTGGGGATGTGGCTCAAGCGGTAGCGCGCTCGCCTAGCATGCGTGCGGCCCGGGTTCGATCCTCAGCACCACATACAAACAAAGATGTTGTGTACGCCGAGAACTGAAAAATAAATATTATTAAAAAAAAAATTAAAAAAAAAAAAAAAAAGAAGTGATAAAGTAACTGTCCAAGGCCCTACAGTGGTGGAGTCATGTTCAAATCCACGTACATCTGAAGTCAAAGCCCAGGCTCTTAACAATTTGCAAAACTGTAACTCCTAGAAGGGTAAATTTACAGTGTCTATTTAAAATAGGGTTGTTTTTTTTTTTTGACAAGCTGTACTATTAAAAACTTATAGAAATAGTATACAAAAAAATTAGAAGGAAATGCAATAACAAAACCCAAACATACTGTGAATATTTTGTACATTCACTGGGCTATTTAAACCTCCCAAATTTTCCTTTTACTGGGTCTTCCTGAAAAGTATTCTGATTTGTATTAAGCTTTTATTGTCTCTTGTCTAATTCTATCATTCTGGCATATTATAAGCACTCAAAAGGTGCTTGAATCAAATTGAAATGAGTCTTTTATCAAAAATTAGGAACAAATATTTAGAGATGGGAACTGATTATTGCTCATTTGACCTCTGATGATAAACATAGCATCTGGAAAGAAACAATTAGTTATGTCTGATATTTTGATAATCAAATTATTATCAGTTATACACAAAAATATTACAACTTTTGGATTGTTCAAAAGCTTCCAATATTGTTGCTTTTGTATACCATAGAAAGGCTCTTTGCCTTAAGTACATACTATCTTATTTCTTCAGAGAGGAATTAATAATAGAAAATATTTTTTAAAATAAATTTTACAGTTTTGGGTATTTTATCATTTTCATCATTTACAGTAAATTGCTATGCCTTTAGAAACTGGATATATCATTCATTTGTGATAACAAAAGACAGGAATTGTTTTTATAATAATTTCATACTAAAACATTTTATTTAGAATCAGGAAAATATTTAAAGTTGTCTTTTAGTTTTGGAAAGCTATAATAAGCTATATTCATGAAATATCTTTTTTTCACATTCCACGCTATAAAACTTAGTGAGAGTGCATATTTTAGTTTTTAGGCAAATTCATCTTCAAAAAGTTACTTTTTACTGCATATATGAACAAAGAATAGTTTAAGCTGTTTATTGTGTATATATTTTCAATTTGATAAAGGAAAACAAAAATAAAATTATAGCCTAAGGGTTCATTGAAGGTGATAATTCAAGCTTGTTTGAGAAATATCAAAATTCAGACTTGTCAGAAAAATATCTTAAGATTATATTATAGTGCCCAAAATGCTGGAATTCATTAAAAGAACATTTCTTAAAATGCTTTTATAGTAGTCATTATTTAAACAAATATAACATTATGGAAAATGACAGTATGGAAAGGAAAACTTAGCTTACATAACCACAAATTTATTTCTCATTAAAGGGTGCACACAATATTCATTCACACATACAGTTGAATTAAAAAAAGAAAATCCCAAACACCTGTTTATTGTTACATGCTATAAATGATTTTCACATATAACTATTCAACAAAAATGTCTTTGAGATTCTGTCTTAATGACATATTTATTTGCTTCCCACCCTATGATTGATCAAATGATTTCAGAATTTGAGATTATTTTTAATATATCAAAATAGTTTAACAATTACTGAAACATGAAATAGAATTAAATTGTTCTCACCACTTCTTCCAACAAATTTATCTTTAATTTTTTTCCATACCTGAAAGTGATTTAAATAGCTATAAAGCAACAGCTATGTGTATTCTAACATTAATTTAAGTTTTGGGGTTAAACAAAATAAGAATTGAATGATTTTTTAAAAAAAACTGTATTAACTGTGTTGCCAGCTGAAGGTACCTTTTTACAAATGTTCCTAAGACAAAATAGAAATGCTGTGTAAAATGTAATACAACCTCTGATACACATCACAAACAAGCACAAATGAACTTGCAATCAATCCACTTAAATGCAAAGAACAAGGTACAGTACTGGGTCACTGGTAAATCAAGATGACAACATCACTGGCTATCTGCTGGTAATTTTACATATTAAATTTGGGGGTTAACATTTATTCAAATATTGCATAAAATATTTCAAACCTCATGTTTATAAAAGCAGTAGAGGATGGTGGATATAAAACATGCTATATGAATCAGGTGGTGTCAGGAAACATACTTGGATTTGAGGGGTTCCTTACTTACCCTATTATAATGACCTGGGTAAAGGGGAGAGAGAGTTGAAATATAACTGTTTTTACTGTAAGTAGCTAAGTAGACTCTTTTGAAGTTAACCACTTATGCTATTCTAAAAATCACCCTGAACCCCTCCTGAAACCCAGTCACTTCAACAAATAGGCCAGATTAACTTTGGTTTTGAAAACTCCTGTATCCTGTTGATTTGTTTTTCTTAAAATGGAAGGAAAACTTTGGTGTCCCTTTGGGATCCACTTGGACTGCCCCCATTCTGATAAACATAATATTCCCTTTTATGCCACATTGGTTAAAATCGTTTCTTCATCTCTATAATGCCAAACTTCAAACAATTTCAAACTTTATTTTTTGAAATTGTTTATTCATGGTAGTCATGATTAGGAATCCTGGCCATATGCCGTGTCCTTTTCTTCTCCTTGTAGCTTTCCCTCCCCAAATAATTTTTAACTCTGTGGGCTCTTTCCTCTCACTGTTTTTACTCCCATATAAACAAACAACAAACAAACAAACAATATCCCCTTCCAGGCGCCCCCTCTCTGCTTGCTGAAAGCATTTTAATGACAGTTTACTTTAGCGGTCTAACAGCAGACTGCTGCCTCTGCCACCTGAATTTCAATTTCTTAATTTACAGCCCAGATAAAACAGAATGGAGCAGGATCTGGGCTGCTCTCTACATTGGGTTGGCCTTATCAAGCGTGAAGTTTGGCGCATTGCAAACCTATTCAAGTGATTATCTGTTGAGGACCTCTGGAGCCATCTCCATCTCTGCAGCAGGCTGATAAGACAGCTGTTTCTCTAGCCGCGGTGTCTCCCCGGGCCTCAGTCTTCTTCTGATACAAACTCCGCCTTTGTCACCGTGCCCCGGTGCTGTCACTTGCTCTGTGGGGCAAGGGTTTGATCTGAACACACGTGGGGGGCAAAGTGTGAGTGTGTGTGAGAACAGAGGAGGGAGGAAAGAGGATGGAGAGGGCAGAATGAGGGAGGGGGTGGGGAGAGGAAGAGTTAGAGACCTGAGGGATGTTGGGGGCAGGGCGGTGTGCCGGGCGCAGTTGATAGCTCTGATTGACTGGTTGCTCAGCCCGGCTTTATTATTTCAAATTAGACGTGCATCGCACACAAGTGGAAACATAAATCTTCAATATAAGAGCGAGCCTCGGAGCATCGGAAGCAGAAAAACCGTTTCTTTCCAGGTCCCGGTAAAGGGACCCGCGAAAAGACTGATTGCTACCAGCTGAGACAGATGGTTTCCTTTAACTTTGGAAACTGCTATTTTTAATTACTTGTATTAATTTTGCATGAGACGTATTGGCTTCGAGAGGAAGCTTAGAGAAGGCTCTTAACACTTTAACCAAAGAACCGGACACACTGCTTTGATTTGCCCTTTCCCACCTCCAGCTTTTCTTCACCCTCTCTGGGTTGCCTAGATGCCCCTTTGCATGCTAGCAGAGACGTGTGTTTTTCCTCCTAAAAGCTGATACTGAATAAAAGAGGTGAGGAAAATCCGAGGACATTCATAGGAGCTTTTACGTAAATGGTCATCTATCCGAGGCTGCAGATATATTTTCAGAGACATTTGGGACACGTGCAACAGATCTTAGTCTGAATATCTACAGGCAAACCATCTAAAGGAGACTCATGCAAATTTTGCCAATAAAAAAAAAAAAGTGTGTGTGTGTGTGTGTAGGGGAAGGAGTGACAAATTAGACCGGTCTGCAAGGTTTTGTGCCACACTACATTTATTTATTTATTTATTTAACATAAGAGATAATTCACGTCTTTAAGTGTAAACGGCAACGTCAGAATTTAGGAGGAATTCTCGTTTGAGTGTGCGTCTTTAGTCTTTTCCCTGGAATAGGAGTTTAAGTACATAATGTAAAGAGAAAGTAAAGGATGTTTGATCCTGCTTGCTGCCGCCCTGGCACTGTCCCTTATGGAAATGTTTGCAATATAAAGGGTCATTTACAAAACAGTCATAGACACTACTCACCTTTGGATGAAAAGACTTTGCCCCTTTGCCTGGCGGGTGAAAAGAACTCAGAGAATACTGGGGGAGGGGAACAAGAGTGATCCGGCAGGCGGTCTTGCTTCCTTTCCCATTGGTAATTTCGAGGATATAAAACTCTGGAGGTTTATCAGACTTTTCGAAGACTACCTGGATTTGCATTTATTTTGTGTGAGCACTTTGATGAAAGACATGCTCATCCAGGCAAGCGAAATGTATGTAAAAGAGGATGACAGTAGCAGGTGCCCTGTGAATTCGGGGCTCCAAGTCTCTTGGCGGTGGTTGGTCGTATGGCCGAGTCCTAACAAAGTCTCAACAAAGTCCGTGTTTCTACAGAGTAGGAGGGTGTCTTCCTCAAAATACAGTGAACCCAAGAAATGCTGTTTCCGTGTCTCACAAGAAGGGACAGAAAACACTGTACCAGGCTTAGTGAACTTTTATGCAGGCAGGGTCTGCTGGTCTCTGTCCATGGTGCTAATTCCTGCCTTATTCTCTTACCGGGTTGCCAGGGTCTATACTAACATTGGTGTCAATTTTCTCTACAACTTTTCCTGTTTTTTAAACTGTAGGAGGAAAGTTAACATACTACTTTCAGAAGAATAAATAAAAGGGTAATTATCAGGTTACATAACATGTACATTTCTTAGGCAGGAATTAAAGCATTACATTCCCAACATTATCAAAACAAAACACCCAATCTGCCCAACAAACTAATGCAAAATATTTTCATTCATCTAAGAAGGTGTACTGTTTAGAAATTTCACTCTGAGCCTAACATTGTAAGCTCATTTACTCAACTTGTTTTTTTACTTAAAAAAACTCACATGTAGTTTATAGAACCCTTTTCTATAAAATATTAAAATCTCTCCCCCACCTTCAGAAGAACTAATGTGAGTGGGTTATTTATCTTAAACAATATTGTTCATAATAGCTTTAAATATCCCTGAGAGGGGCTGTTATTTTGCAAAGAAACTTCAGTAAAATATTCAATTGAATTCATTACTTTTCAGCTTTTGAGAACCTTTTTTTTTTTTTTGGCAACTTTATCCACATCAAACTTTTCCCTAAGCTTTCAGTGGTTCCCTCAATCTTTCTTCTTTCTGCTGCAATTCAAAATAATGCCTAGGACTTTGAAGATATGTCAGAGCTAACATGTCTTAATCAAAACAGATATCTTTTAAATGCTTTTCTAACGCAAGTTCAGATGCTGTGGATAATTCTTTGAAGGAAGGGTTGATTGCATTTTTGCTTAATCTAGAGTGAAATGTTTGCACATAGCCTTCCTTAGTTGTAAGAAGTACAGTACATGTTAATATTTCAGACCATGACGAATGAATTTCAAAGTGAAATCTATATCCAGATATAATTTTTTAAAAGTGGTTGTATTTAACTTTTATTTTTAAAAGTTAGAAAACTACATGTTGCTTATGGTTATATCTGTCCACTTAAAGATTTTCAAAATTTAAAACGTCTGTTTTATTTAGGAAATAAATTAATATTTTAGGATATTTTCAGTTTCTTAAATAATTAAAATTAATTTCACCTATAGAGAAAAGACATGTGGAAGGTGACAATATTTTGAAAATATTTCTCTGACTAAAATGAAAAAGAATATGTGTATACACACATACTGAATCTACAGAATTTAGTATTTTGTATTTGAATAAACAAGTTTATAATTTTCCTTGTAGTATTTTTACATAACACACATGCTAGATTTTCATTACTTCATACCACTCATAGCTTTTGATCTCCCTATTGTTTTGGAAAACACAGCATTGTAATCTACCAGTCTTTCCAGTGGAGATTTCAACACACACATACACACACATTTACATACACGCATGTACTTACATCAAAAAGTAAAACAAAGCATTAGTTTCCACCTAGTTAGAAGGCATTTATATAATATAATGGTAGAGATTTTCTTTACAGTATTAAGATTACATGAACACATGCAACTAACGTGGTAACAACCTAAAAGCATGGTAAAAAGGAAAAAAAGACAATTCACTTCACAGATAAGTCTGATGAAATAAAATAGTATAAACTTTTACCCAAATTGTATTTATTTCAGAATTATTTCTTCGTACTGAGCTGGGGGTGCAGGGAGAGATTGAAGGAAGATGACAACAAGCCCAGTCTTCTGTTATTCATACATCTATTATACATAGCTATGATCTGTTTTTTTCTAGACCCTTGACTCCATTTCTTCAAACTGCATTTCCCCTCTCCTTCTTCTTGCCCTGAGTTTTACCCAGGTTTAGAGAATTGTTTTAAATTAAAATTAAGACCCCAAGTGCTGTTGTTATATAAAAAGTGGGGATGGGGGTTAGGGAATCATAATTATAAATGCTAATTACAAAATAACTTATTCAGGCCTTCTTTCCCAACCCCCTGTGATTGTTATGCAAAGTAACAGAACTCAGACATTGTTATACACGTCTATACAGGAGATAAACAGATCCTCTGTTCTTTGCCATTAATCATTTATCAACACTCAAGGACACTCATAAGGAACACTGATTTACTTCTCACTTCCAAATCATTTTGCTCTCTTACCATCTCTCTTTTTCCCCTCCATGACACTCCATCTTCCTGCAATCTTTAATTCTTACCTGTGCCTTCTCTCTCTCCGGCATTCTCAAAGCAGCGACTAGTAGTAAATAAACAGGTAAAGGAATTTGTTCAGAAAGCATGTGCCTTTAGAGAAGATTTAGCACATTGTTTTTTTAAGAAATGTAAGTACTGTCTAGGAAGTTGGCACTACCTTTCAAGATTGAAAGTAGAAATTCTGGCTGGAAAGAACATAGGTCAAGTGAATATCGTCTCTACTTATACATCACTACAATCCCAAGAATCTCACTTGCACTTAGAAGAAGAAATAAATGTCATGAATAAAACACTGTATTCAAGTCTCCTGAATGTTAATAAAATATGGGGTTCTGATAAAGCAATCTTCATCTACAAAGCAGAAATGTTGACAGCACTTGGTCTTCTGGTTAAACTTTCTAAATTTTCAGAGAAAGAGCCTTGGTAAAGGTTCAACTATCTTTACTGTCAGCAATACACGTGTGGTCCAAGAACTGTACTGGCAGCAAATGCAGAAGAGTGGCTTATTCTAATTTTATATACAACTGTTCTTTTTGAGAGTCATCATACACCCTCAAGTCAAGGATCTTATTTCTACTCAGTACCTGTTTTCCTGGACAGGATGTTTATTCTACCCTTTTCTATTCTGACATGAAGTGAAAGCTAATTCAAACTGTGCAGCTTTATTTGAAAGCATTTTTTTTTTTTTTACTTCTTTCTTAGCCCTAAAGAATGTGTTTTTAAAAAGAGATATCTGCAACATGCATATATTAAAATAGAGAAATACATACAATTGCCTAATATCTCATACAGAATACTGGAACACAAATTGAAAAAGGCATGCGGGCAAGTAATGGATGTACATTCATCCTTTTCACTCAGATCAAAGAGAGTGAGCTCTCAATGACTCATACATACCGAACAGAGAGTTTAATGTTATAAAGAACTATGCCAAAGATGTAGCAGTGATGGCAAAGGAAATGAATCTTTCGGAAGCAGAACGATTTAAGAGGAAAGGAGATCGTGCCTTATCGCAAACTCTGATAGTACAGTTCCAACCCTCCCACGTTGCTCTCTCCCCATCTCTCTTTGCTTCTTGCATTTCCCTTCGCCGCCAGTGTTAAGTGTGTACCTCCCCGCACAACTTACCTTGAAACGGGACTCCATTGAGCTCTCCAGAGTGACACAAGCTCGTAGCCAATCGTATCACGCAGCCTCTTCTGGGCGGAATCAATGGGGGCAACTGGACCAATCAGAAACCTGGAGCAATAAGCAAGTTGCGTTGTGGCACGACTCGGCGTATACTTCCGCGCGTGCTGCCCGGGATAGGAGCCTGGCAGAGCAGCTGCACACACGGCAGTGCGGAGGCAGAGAAGGGGTTGGTGATACGGTGCTATAAATCTGTGGTCCAGTCCACCTCCCTTTTAAGACGTCCTCCCCCCTTATTTCTCTTCTCACTTAGAGATGCAGCAGCTTACTCCTGTAGCGACCTACTAAAAAGCAACAAGGAGAAAGACATCGTCTTTTTGAAAAAAAAAAAAAAAACGTTCTTTCGTCTCTTTTCTTTGTTCCTTGGTTTGTTTTTCTTGCCCCTTTTTGTTTAGTTGAACGGCAATAGGAGGATAGTCTCTCCGTCTTTTTAAACTCTTTTAAGTTCCCCCTCCCCTTCATATTTTTTTTTTCACCATTTCTTTTAGCATTGGACTTTGGGGTCGAAAGCATTTCTTTTTATTTGCTTCTTTTAAGCCGAGCACAGTTTAGGTTTCGTGCTGTCTTAAGAGAACTATCCAGCAGCTTCTTGCTCATCCTTATTGGGAGAACTGCACCGTTACTTTAAAAACACACATACACAAAAACCTTAAGGGAGAAAGGTAAGTTTCGGTTTGGTTTCTTTAATCATTAGTTGCAGCGATGTGCTGGCAAACCCAGAAAACCTGTAAGTGAGCGGAATACAGAATATGAAGTTAATTGCACATGTTTGCCTCATTTCAAAGCGGTTGCTCTGCTTTTTAATTCTGGAGAGCTAGACTAAAAGACAGTGGACGCATGCTTAACATACTGAATGTTCCAGGATATTAATGGCAGAAACTTAAGTGGTAAATGTGGCCAGGGTAGAGCAGGGGTACAATGGGAGGCTGGATGTTGAGTGAGCTTCGGGATGGAGGTTGGAAGTTCGTTTCGTGGGAAGAGAGGGATAACTTAAGGGGGATGCATGCCTCTACTTTCGGAAAGGAACCGGAGGACCAAAGAAGCTTTAGTATCATTAAAGGGAATCAGAAGCCCGGACTTACAGATTAGACTAGAGGGGAAAAAAAAAAAAAAAAACAAAAAACAAAACAAAAACAAACAAACAAACAAACAAAAAAAAAAAACTGGCTTAATTGCATTAACCAGATAGCATGTGCTGGGGAGATGGGATTGCCAGATGGAATTTAGATGCTGCACAGGCAGCGAGTTGTAGTTGACTGAAAAAAGTACATGCCGCCTGAGGGCTGGGGCTGGGCTGGGGCTGGGGTGGTGAGAAGCTGTCAAAACTCGTCTTTGCTAGGTATGCGGGATCTAATTCACAGATGCCAATTACCGTAATTCAAATTTAAAAGAAGATAGTCAATTTGGGGCGGAATCTTTAAGCCTGTACCGGATATGAGATTCCCTTTGTTCAGAAAAGCGTAAATAAGATCCTTGGAGCTGTGTCTGTGAAGTGGCGGCTGCCTGGGAACCTCGCTGTGCTGGTCGCTGGGAAGTGGTTTCCAAGCCCTGTCCTTGGTCCTACGCGGCTGAGTTCGCCTTCGGGGAAAGGGGGAACCCCTTCGCAGCCGCTAGGCTTTGCAGCCACCCCAGGAGCCAACTCGGCTACGTAGCCCTCACCCCCTCCTTACCGCTCCCCTTCTTCGAATAGCTATTGTTAAACTGACGCTGGGAGAAAGATGGTTGGGAATGAGAAGCTGGGCATACAGGCATACGGTTCATTTTAACTTTTGTGATCTCTCAGGGTTTAGGAGAAACCAGCTGGCTTTCTACTGCGAAAAAGCGAATTCCGGGTAGACATGGGAAAGGTGGAGGATGTTTATGGGGCGGGGAGGGCGGGGGTGGTGTTGGATGGAACGAGGTGCTGGCTTTGCCTAAGAGAAGTTTAAATTATTGGCACGAAGGGGTGTGGGTGAGTGTGTGAGTGAGAGTGCCTTTGAGGCAAAGGATGGGAAAATGTGCAAAGCCGGCTGAGGTTAGTTTCTCCTGCTCTCCACCCCACCCACCCTGTAGTTTGGAAAAGCCAACCCACTGCCAGCCTCCCCTAGACTGGACTCTGTCAAAGGATGGTGGGGGCGAGGCATGACAAGGTGGCAGTGCCCACGATGGGCGCTCCGCGGCAGACAGGACCTCGTGTGGCCATTGTTGCTTAATTTATGCCCAGCACGTTGCTACGTACCCACCTATTTCACGTCTGTAAAGAATTAATAGGAAAGCTCTACAACTGGCAAATCGGGGGTTGGATAAGTTCCCCGTTTTCCATTTTCAAGTACCGGTTAGCAAAACTGATGTGGAGACCGGGTATTTTCTCTTGTAATTAAGCTGCAGGTCTGGCTTTACTGTGGTGAGGGTGAGAGAAATAGTCAACCATTTAGTATTTACTCTTGACACTGCTGGACAGGGATGGATGTCTCTGTACTTCCTCCCCGAAATGCATGGCTTCTTTCCCCGCCCCCACCCATGCACGAACACTCAGGTTGTTAAGATTCTACACCTTCAGTTCTTCTCCACATCCCTATTTATTATACCTCTCCCCAGGAAGGTGGGGATGAGAGATGAATATGTTTTATTTCATAGGCCTACAGTATTGACTGCAGCCTATAAAACGTAGGCTTAAAATGAAATGGGGGAGGGAGTAGTACAGAGTAGAAAGTAGTAGCTGAAGAAATTGTTTTCCTAATTGAAAATCAATTCTTAAAGGTCAGAAAAAGGGTGTTTGTGTTTTGGGAAACGGAAGTGTAGGAAATCTGTCTGGGCCCATAAGACTTCTTTGTAAAATGGCTTCTTTAATGGGACATTTGAGAGATCTGTCAGAATTTGAGCAAAAAATTCCGCAAAAAAAGGTCAAGTGTTTTAAAGTCATCTTTTATGGGATTCATTTTTACAGAAAAACTATTGCTCTTAGTTTTTTTCTGTTGTTCCTTGAGTCTGTCTTAACAGCGGGCCCTTAATGGCTTCTCCTTCCCTCTTCCAACCTAGTGCTTGGGCATCCCGCTTTATAAAGCTAACCTGTTCTGGAGTTCGACACGAAAATCAAGACTAGACAGAAGTGGTTTGGGATACTTGGGAAATTGTTGAGAGAGATGTCTCCCCTAACTTGAAGAAGATAGCTTCGGGAAGTAGGTTGTAGAACATTCTAAGAGTTTTGGGTTCGGACTGGCAAATTAGGTAGGCCTATTTTCGCCTAACGTTTGAAAACTGGCATCTTGTCAATCCTGCCTGCCCAGGAGGGGAATATTATAATTAACTGTTTAGAGGGAGGTCAAAGAAGCGCAGGCGCTTTAAGTAGTTTTCCCAGGAACCTACACAAAGTCAATTAAGGTCACTTAATTGTAGATCTGTTTTGGGGTGACACAGAAATGCTGATATAGAACCGATTAGCTATTTCCGGTGTTCCTAGTCTGGCTTCCCAAAATTGAGGGACGGCCTGTCTCTGTTTCGTCCATGGTTGAGTCCCTATTTTACTATGCCTGATTTGACTTCGCTTAAGAGGGTAAATTTGCCTTCCCCACTCCCGCCCTGGGTTAGAGAAATCCTCCTCCCTCCCTTCCCGCCCCGCCCGTCGCGTGGGGGCGGGGAGCGCTGGGCGCCCTTAGCGGACCTTGCTGCATCAAACCCGCATCATGCCCTTGAAGCTGTAACCTCGGTCACGTTCTTGCAGCTACTCAGTCGCCCACTGCTCAGTTCCTTTCTCTTACCTCTTGCAATTTCAGGTAGGTATGACAGGTTATATATTAAACGTAGTTTTTTTTTTTTAAACTTAGGGAGAAGGGTTAAAAAAAAGCCTTTGCTATATATATA
>NW_026000101.1:26854650-27018500 GCF_001458135.2 Marmota marmota marmota
CCGCAGGCACCGACCCCGGTGGGGGTGGCCCGGCAGGGCACCGCGCCGGCAGCGGCCGCAGCGCGGCGAACCTCGCCGCGGGCCCCGCCTCCTCGGCGCTCTTCCCAGGCAAGCCCCTCCTCCCCGCTCCGCTACAAACAGCGGGACAGCGGCGCCGGGGCGTCACTGAGGCAGCAGCCAGCCGGGTGAGGAGGGTGGTCGGTGGCTCGCGCGGGTGGGGCGGGGTTCCGCCAGGTTCCAGTCCGCCTTCCCGCCGCTGCCGCTGCCTCTTCGCGGAACCCGCCCGGAGCGACTCCTCCGCGGCTTGTGCTGTCGCCTGGCTGCACAAGCCCTAGTAGCTGCAGCGCTGAGTCGTAGCAGGCAAGTGCAGGGGGCGTGGGGGCAGGGACGGCGGCTGGGCTTTGCCCTAGGTTCTTTTTGGATGCCGAGGTTAAAGGCTGTGCACGCCACCGCGGCGCCTTACTGGGTACGGCCTCGGCTCGTAAACGCTGGTGGGTGCGGCGGAGGTTGTGTCCGCGAAGTTCCTAGAGCTCGGCCTCTTGCAGCGGGAGTGGAGGGCACAGAGCGCCTCGGGAGGTGGCACCGCCCCTACAGTGGGCACCAACTGGTTGGGGGCGGCGGGAGCCAAGCAGGGCCAGTGGCGCCAGAAAACGTGCAGGGCGTGGACGTGCCGGGTACGGCCGCGTGTAGTGCGAGAAGGAAACTGCGCCGAGACGCAGGTGAGTGTATTGGAGGGAAAGTGGGGGAGGGGGGGTTTTCTAGAAAAAGGGCAGGATTCCTGTAGAGGACTGGCGACCCCGCCTCGTGGGAGGATGTGGGCACTGCGTGCTTCTGCTGCACACACCGAGGTGTTTAGCGTCTGGTGTGTGCCCACTTAGTACGGCGCCTCCGCGCGCGGACCTTGGAGCTCCGGAGACATCTGGAGACTTGCAGCGGCCACGCGGTGTGCGGAAGGTGGCGTGAGGCCGTGGGCGCTCGGGGCAGGAGCATGATTTTTCCCTAGTGCTCCTTAGGAGGAGGTCGGGCGCAGCCACGGAGGTCGCATCTCAGGTCTGCGCGGTCCGTGCGCTGCGCGGGAAGCACGGACGCTGTGCCCGGCCAGCAGGCTCAGGGATGCAGCTCATTAGAAGTCGTTGCGTTAGTAGTTCTCCCAGTTCAGCCAGGGGGACTCCACCAGTTGTGGCTCCAGTGCACTACATGTGTTTCTGTGATGGTGAGATTGTTTTTGGTCTTCCTGCCTCCTCCAAACAAAAAAACACCTCGGTTTACCCGCAGGTGCTTCTCCAGCTGCCGTGACAATGACCATCAAACACTTTCCACGGAAAAGCCTACTTGTTATCCTTGAGGGCCAGAGCTCAACACCATGCCTCTAGGTGAGAGCTCCCCACCTGGAGGTGTAGCCTTCCAAATGGTAATTTAAAATTGGGTACATATTTAAATACCATCTTTATGGTAAAATATTTCATCTGCTGCTGTCTTCTCTCTATGTTTTCTGAAAATGTGGGAAAAGGAGGAATTGCTACCAGTTACTTATCCTCCTTTTTACCTCACCAAAGAAGGTGCTTAGCAATGCCAAGATGTAACGCCAAGGACAAAAGAGCTTTTTAACACTTAATTTTTTTCTGCGATTCTACCCTTAATCATTTTGTCTTCATAAAAATGTAGCTCAGCCTCAAAACTTAGGGTAAATAAAGTCCATTTAAAATCACTTGAATGCTAGTTGGGAGTAATTTTCCTATCCCCTTAAGTAAAAGCTGTTTGTTTCAAATACTGTTTAGTTGCCCTTGAAGACCTTTTCCTCAAGAATTGTTTTCCAGAGTCCTTTGAGTTTGGCTCTTATGCAAGGTCGTGCTTCACGTGGAAGCTGACCTGGAGTTTCCATTTTGGTGAACTGGTGGAAAAACTCTTCTGAATCTATTTTTTCTTCTGGCCCCCTGGGTATACAAATGGTGACTATCTTGCTGGATGGACCTAAATGTTACTGCATTAATTTGGGCTGTTCTTTATTAGGAAGGTTTGTAGGCATGTTAATTTAACACTGCTCAGGTTGGGGGGGTATGCTTAGAGAAGTTTTCTTGGAAATGGGGGTGGAGGGAGGAAAAAGGAGGAAGAAGAAAACATCTGGGAAACACAGGCCTGTGATGGGTAGAAAAAAATTAGGTTATGAGGAAACCATTATATCCAATTTTCTGTGTTTCCTCTCTTCTTTTCCTTCTTGTTAGTGATTAAACAGGGCCTCTTGTTACCTAGTTGGGTAACTTTGTGCTGCCACCTTTTGGGGAGTAAACATTTTTTTCCTCTTCAAAGACAGAACCTTAGGCATTTAAGACCCTGTTTCCTCTCTGACCTCTAGGTATTTCCTCCACTGTGTGGTGTATGCTGTCAGGAATCCTCAAGTCAGCTGTTGGGGCAAGAGTATGCACAGCTCTAAGATTCAGAGAATTTTAGTTTGAGGATATGCTGCTTCTGTGGAACAAGAACCCTGTGCTGATCATTATTGTCTGCCAGCCTACCTGTTAGTCACTAAGGAACCATAGTTTCCCTTTCAAGACCCAAGACATCTTGTAGTTTCCTTTTGGTTTTGGTATATTGGTTGGTCATGTTTAACACTGCTGCTTTCATAGAGAAAGAAGATCCTGTCTCTTTTTCTGTATTTTTAGTTAAGACCCAGCTCCTAGTAATTTTAGGAAGAATAATACTACCCCATTTCTTGAATAATACTACCCCAGCCAGAAAAACAGATGTTTCTGGCTGAATCCTTGTAATCACCTTCAGCA
The DNA here is from genome assembly GCF_001458135.2 of Marmota marmota marmota. Classification (NCBI taxonomy): domain Eukaryota; kingdom Metazoa; phylum Chordata; class Mammalia; order Rodentia; family Sciuridae; genus Marmota; species Marmota marmota. Next base: position 26,857,428 of record NW_026000101.1, read on the forward strand.
ATTCTAGCCTTTGGAATTTTACTTGTTAACATGAATATGATTTGTAAACAATGCTTTCTCAGATGCAAGTCTCAAGTTCTCTTTAGCGACATGACAGAACCATCCAGAAAACCCAGACTAATAAGCTAGGATCAGTTTTTTTCTTATCTGAAAAAAAAATTTTTTTTAAACCTGTGATGCTTTTCAGGCATTAGCATGGCACAAAAGCATGGCAAATTATTCTTAATGCTCTTTTCCCCCAAAGAACTGGATACTCTGAAAGGTACCATTCACCTCTTTGATCTCTTGTCTGCATGATAGGTCATTGCTTTTGTTCTCATTTTAAGTACTATTAAATCTACCACATCATCACATTCTTTCTACCACCTTTTTCACTTATAATATTTGCATGGAAGTGAGAGAGGGAAGTGATGTAGCCTAGTTAGCCTGGTCAGGTTATTTTTTTCACAGCATTGTAGGGATTGTGTAGGTGGGATGATACTGGGCCTGGGTGGTGTGCCACCCTGTGGAAAACCTGCCCATAGCAGTCCATCCCAGCTCTTTTTGTTTCAGATACTCTGCTGGAAAGGCTAGATACCATGGTAAGCGACCACATTTCGTCTTTTAAAAAATTTTAGTTAGCATGGGTATTGGGTTAGAGATGGGGCTTCTTTATGGGCTTGTGACCTATGTAGTTGTACATTCCCCCATCTTGCAATACTTTAGAATTTTTGAATAAGAGACCCTTTCTTTTTTTCTTTTCTTCAGTGATGGAGATTGTACTCAGGAGCACTTTACCAGTGAGCAACATCTCCAGCCCTTATTAATTTTGAGACAGGGTTTCTCTCTTCTTTGTCCTGGCTGGCCTTGTGTTTTCAATTCACATATCCTCATTCCTCAACTTCTCTCTTTTTTTTTTTTTCAACTTCTCAAGTAGCTGGCATTACAGACACATACTATTGCACCTGGCCTGGGACCCTGCATTTTTTTTTTTTTTTTTGCATTGGGATCCTCAGATTATGTAGTTTATCCTGGTTTGATGCTTTTCCGGTTGTATTTTGTTTTGGTGATATGTTGTAGAACTGTTAGCAGGCTTTGTGCAGTGGAGATGCCACACCCAGCTGTATGGAGGACATAAAATGCATGGAATGTTTTGGTGGGTTTCATTTTACTCATGTGTAAGTCTTCACTGGTTCTGGTTACTCCCAGAATCCACATTTTGTAATTTATTGCCAAATCTGCCATTTCATGTGTTTCTAATTTGGGAAGAGCATTTATTGTGGATTTGTTTCGAGACCCTAGCTGGTTTACAGCACTAGTTGCTTATTCTTTTTGGATTTCAGGTAATATAAATTTTCTAAGTAGAAGCAGAGGGCACGAAATTGAAAGACAATATTTGCTCTAAGTTTTTTTCAAATTAAAGTGCGTGTTTTATTATGGTTTAAATGGTAACTTTTGGACTCTGAACTAAAAGTAGAAACTGATATAGTAAAATCTTAGGTTTTATGAAATATTGAGGAAAAATTTCACAAAAAAATTAACAGATTTGGCTGATTGGCAACATAACTTTCATTTTAGTAAGGTCGCTAGGTGAATCTTATTTCATGGGAAATAAGAAATTATCTCAAATCTTGTGTCATGCAAAACAAAAGGTGGCTCTTGCATGAGTAACACTGTGCTAGTTGCTTTCTTATATGTCTTCCCCTCAATACCAGGGCTAAACTTCTGGAGATAGGTTGTTATAAATATATCTGTTTTTGGAAAGGGTGTTATTTTCTCAGAGCTCTGGGTTAGACTGCATCACTTTCACTGGTCCTCTAAACTGCATGTTTCTCTTTTGAATGTTGCTGAATAAAGTTCTATGACATGCATAGGTTTTCATTGTAAAATATCCTCATGCAGAGAAGAATAGGGGCTTTGGGAAGGAGAAGAATAGGTAAAACAACCAAGAAAGTGGCATGGGATTAAAACCAAACCAGTTTGCAGATTGCTTTATTAACAGCAAGTCAACCATGGTGTTGTCTTCTTTTGTTTTTTAGTCTTTCCTATTATCCAATTATACTACTGATTTCTATCATCAATTTCTGACTGAAAATAACAGACAAGATTTGCGGGTAAAACCCTCTTTCGCACTTTTAAAGAGTCTTTATTTCACAAAAAGACTCAATAGACTTGTTTATGAAAAAACAATAAAAACTTTTAAAAAACATTGACGGTTTTGCTTTATCACCAGGTACATTTTAGATTTCTAGGTTGAAGTACATATGTATTTTTCTTTCATTGAACTTAATACTGCTAGATTAATACTTTAAGGCTTTTTTTCTTTGACTTAAGAGTTTGTATCAGAAAAAGGAAATTTGAATTCTAAATGACTAGTTTTCTTTTTCTCCAGGTTTTTGGGGTTTTTTTGTGTGTGGGCTGTTCATTATTTCAGCAACTTTAAGGAGGACATTAGTGAAATATCACAGAAGTCTGTATTTTCACAAACATCAAACAGGTAAACTGTTCACGCAGGGTGGGATTCTATTTCATTCACTTATTGTTAGTAGTATCAAATTCACTTAAAGCTTGGGTAGACAGTTTGACCGATTTTTACCTCCTAAGGACAATGGGGTGGGGAGTGTTTGGAATTTTTAGTTTTCCTGAATCCCCTTATTGTAGAGTCATCCTAAAATTGAAACTTGTTAATATTGAGGGATCTAAGTGTAGCTCTTCTCTCCCTAGAGAGATGCACATGCACAGAAATTTTTATACAGTTTACAGTTTTGTCCTCTGAAGATTTGTTAAAATGGGGTTCTGTTTGGAAAAGAAGGCTTTAGAAATAGGAGTTGTCTTTCACTAATGAGTAGGATGAAGCCATTAGGTTCTTGTTTGCCCTTGAGTTAGTGATGGGGTCTTTAAGCTTTCTCGTAGGGATGATTCCAAGTTTGCCTGGCTTCTCGTAGTTTGTTTTAGAATCTATCCTATTTTTGTAAACAAATATTACATGTGTAAGGTCTTCTTGTGAGCATAGCGCTGCCAGTTTATCTGCTGAGTTGTCTTGCCTCAGTAGGTTTTGTCACATAGGTTGAAATTCTTAATTTAGCAGCACCAGGTAGGAAATACTAGATTGGAAGTCTGAAATAACCTGCATCTGGTTTTGACTGAATTACCTATGCCCTTGGTTTCTTACCCAGTGTGTGTATGTAAGTAAACCCTCCCCCCATCTCAAGAATTGGGTAAATAGTATATTGAAGCACAGCATTTTTGGGCAATGTTTACTGTCTGAAATGGTGGTAATAGGTGGTCCCTATAAATTAGTTTCTGGCTTTCAGTATACTGTGATTATAAGGAACTACTTTTAGTGATTCTTTGTGTTCTGGATGGAACCTAGAGCCAGCCTCTTGCTCATCTATGAAGCTTATCTATACCATGGAGCTAAACCCCCAGCTCAATAATAAACCATCATGTGTTTATTTCTGCCATGGAGGAAAAGAAAAATGCCAAAGTGCAGGAGGTTTTGAGAGTTATGACTTTGAGATTTCAGTTTGGAAATGGATATATTTTGGATGGAACTTGGAGAGTTTAAAATGCATTTTCCTTGAAAATATAAATAATGCTGAAAGATGATGTGTGATTATAAGAACACAATCGGCTAACATTCCAGGAATATAAATTTATTAATGTTTTGCATATTTTTCAGTAATTAAAATTTTAAACTTAAGCATTTAGTAAAATTATCAGTCTATATTTTCTTGATTTCAATTGTTTGAATTTTATTTAATCCCTTTCCAAGGATCTATTCCTATATATCACAAAATGGAGTTTACACAAATACATATTTTCCTCTGCTTGTTTCAATTCCTTTTCACCACCCCAAGTGAAAAGTCATTGATGGATGTCTTGCCAAGTAAGTTATTGGAAATTGTTCACTTGTTCAGTTCTTAAAGGATGTTTAACACTTTTTTATTCTTTATGCATCATTTGTGTATATCAGAAGTACAAGAGATATTTCTCAAAGCAAATAAATCACAGCATATTTGAAAATAAATGCAGTGAATTGAGTTTAGTGGGGGAAGTATTCCTGGAACTGATCATACTTTTTTTTTTTTTTCCCTGTGAGCTGCTTTTCAAAATAGAAAAAGGTGATGTTTTTCTGTTTTAGTGATTTATCTTTACTGAAGGTATCTCTGCTGACATGGGTGGGGGTCCCCATCTTTATTGCAAATTGTCCAGAACAGGCAAAGTATACAATGTTATATACGTTTTTAATAACCTATTCTCAGGTAAGGTCTATTTTTGAGTTTTCAACCATTTCTCTACTTCCTAAGTGCTCCTTACTGATTGCTGGCTTATTTTGTTTAAACCCTTGGGGTCCTTTCTGGCCTTTGGCTATGAATGACTCATGGACTTTTCCCAAATACCAGGTCAGCAGTGTTTTTGACTTTCATCCTTCCCTACCATTGTCTGTGCAAGAAAGTTGAACTACCCAGAGCTTTCCTCTCTGCTGTATGAGCCCTCTGTACTAGCCTCTGTCCCTCGTTTATGCTTCTGGGTCTTGTCCTAGTTCTAGTCTTGGTAATTTTGGGTCAGGTGCATGCCTACACATTTGTCCCTTTAATTTCTTCTGCTTGCACTTTTACATGGTCTCTGATTTGCATTTTACATTGTACTCACTGGAAATATCTTCTGGGTCCAAGTGAATCTCTGCTGTTAGACAAGTGGGTATCAATGGACAAATTGTGCTGCAAGTCCCAAATGGTGATCCATGGGCAGCATATGGACTATTGCTATTTAAAATTTGGGTTGAGCTGTGTTTTCAGAAATAGTGATTTTTTTTTTTTTAAGCGTTGTGAAATATAAAGATCCAGAGGCACATATCTTGCCTCTGTAAAAGTTGTAGGGACCAAGCAATACTGAATCCACATTCATCAAGTGCCCCCTTAAGATGAAGCATGATTTGTTTCATTTCAAAATAAGTCACTAGATGTTTGTTTGTTGCTACAGTTCCTGAAGCCATGGGAATTAATACTATACTCGCATACCAAGAAAAAGCAGATAGTTCTGAAGATTTTATGTCTTTTGATTTCTTTGGGTTTGCAGATAATGTTTGAGTTATGTTAGATTGATCATTATAATTTTAGATTTTTGTAGTCTCCTTTACTTCAATTAGGGAAATCTTGTCTTGCGCCACTTCTCTCTTAACTTCTGATTGTAAGTCATTTTCTCCTCCTAGTACAAGATGCATTTCCATCTGCTTATCTTACCTTTTTTCTCCTTTCTCCTGGGATTCTAGATCTGTCCCTATTGGGAGTGGGGATTTTTCCTTGCCAGTTCCTGGCTTCTGTTTGTTCAAATGCTTTGGGTCAGCAGCAGATTCTTGTTGTGAAAGCCAATAGGATGTTATGAGCTGTTTATAAGAGGCTTGTGGTCCACCTGCCAACTGCTCCTTGATGGTGTCAGCTTAGAAAGGAAATTCTCTCTTCAGATATCTTAAAAAAAAAAAAATGATAGGACAGGCTGCTAGGTGTGAGGCTTATGTGTGTTGTTTCTCTTTGCCCCTCATTCTTTTCCTCTTGAGCCTTTTCTCCTGTCTATAGAAACAGCTGGGCAGCTTTAGCAAAGTCTTCTCCCATGCGTGCAGTTGAGCAGGCTGATGCGCCAGCAGAAGTAGAAGGAGGCTCCACATGTCATGTTTGGACCAATGCTGTAATTTTATTTTACAATAAGGAAGGTGGATATTATTAATCTGCTCCTCAGTGTAATAGCATGATTTGAATAGTAGAGAGCAACTTTGGTGTGTGTTAATGTCTGGTGAGATGAATACATATGAATGCTAAGTAGATGGAAAATGTCAGTGTAGAGCCTTCCTTTTGGTGACTTTAAGCACTTATATTTCTAGTTAACTTTTTGTTCAGCCTGGCAAACAGATACAAAGATCTGTTTTATCAACCCGGTATTAATGTGGCTTCTCAGGATGAACAATGCCCATAAAGCTCTGCTCTCCTGGCAGCCACTTGAGCTAGGCCAGCTATAACGATAAATTAGAATGTGTGCCTGTATTGAACATCTTAGCAAAACTCTTCAGAATAATAAGCGCTAAATGCTGACAGTTTTAAAAATTGATGCTGTCTACAGCCCAGCTGATTAAAAAAAAAAAAATACAGAGTGTGAGTAAAAGTATATTCTTACTTTAAAAAACTAATTTTGAATTTTAACTATTTTTTTTTAAAAAGGTACTTTTTTTTTGAAGGCACTTGAAAATTCTTGATACTAAATACATTCCATGATTACATGATTCTTTTAGAGCAATACGTTCTTATTTTTAATGCTCTCTTATAGCATTTTGTTTAGGGGGTCACCAAGGTTTCTTAGTTATTGGATGTGAATTGAAAATTAGTGAAACAAAAACTATCCGGCATGTTTTATGTCCCTGAAGACTGGGAATCAATCTAATGGAGCTTTTATTGCACATTCAATCAGAATGACTGATAGGGGTAGGTTGGTCGTTAACCTGGAGTCTAGACCTTTTCTAAATTCATGTGTGTGTGTGTTTTAATTTTGTTAAAGAATTAAAAAAAAAAAAAAAAGCTTCATGTTTTGTATTGGCATTATGTTTAGAAGCCAGGAAGTTTGTGTTGTACTTACTGTTTCTTCACATGTGACTAGTACAAGATAGAGAGGGAGCTTTAGAGAAGTTTATAGGGCATTCTTGTCTTCATACAGTATTCCTTGGTCTGTCTGCTTAAGGATAGGAGGCAGAAAATACTAGTCTTAAAAAAAACTCCTCCCGCACACCTAGGAGTTTTAAAGTAGAAAGTGAGTGCTTGAAAACTTGAGGGAAGGGCCATGTCTTTGTATTCTGGACATCAGGAAACAGGTCAGGTTGTTAACATACTGCTTTGGGGAGTTCTTTTGCTTTTATGTCCCTTTTCCTCCCCTTCTTCCATGGCATTTTTGTGCTTTTGATTCTCTTGTGGTATGAATAACTATTTCCTAGTTTGCCAGGAGCCCAGTCATAGGTGGAAATATTTATGCAAAACCTGCCAAGTTTTAAGTTGTAGCTCAAGAGAGACGCTGCTTTGACTGTCTTCATTCTGCTATTGTCCTAGAAGAAGTGATCCATGGCATATATGTGAAACTCAGCCTTACCCTTGGTTTGTGTCTCAGCAACATTATGTGCCAGCAGCCTTCTCTGAGTATAATATTTATTTTGTAAAACACCTAGGAAACAGACAATAATTATGTTTCTTTGGCTCCTTTGCTCTTAGGAGTGCAGTTCCAGGAGTGAGAGGCAAGTTACAGGTCAGAAGCTGGAATGTGTTCAGAAGATAGATCTGTACCTTCTCCTTGAGTTTTCTTCAAGCATTGAGCCGTGTCCTCCAGGAGCAAGTATTTTCAAGGGTGTCAGACTTTAGCTTTTTTACTTCAGTTCTCAGTGTCCTCTGATCTTCTTGTTGCCTTTTTTGCATTAGTAGCATTTACAGGGGTATATTTACTTCTGAAGGTGATTGAACAGTTTTACTTGCTGGAGTGGTTCCTTCCTTCCATTGCGCCTGGCTTGTTGGGGAATAACAGGTATTCTTGTTTCTTGGTCCGTCCTCATGTACATTCCCCTAAGTTTGGTTGATCTTTAAACATTGTCTTGTGGACAGTAAGGGGGGTGTTTGATTTTTGTAATGAATAACAGTTTAGTCTAGATGGGAAGAGGGAAAAGATCAGTTTTAATTTTCCTTTTATACAACTTCTATAGTAACTTACAAATTACTGCCTTTTAAGAATTCAGAGTAAGAAGTAGTATTATATTGGTCAGTCAAGTTGGCATTGTTGGGATGGGGTGGCAGCTTCCCGTTTTTAGTTGCCAAACATTTGACTGTTAGGAAAAGAGAAGAATGCACGGAATCAGCAAATTGGGGTGATGAGCTACTTCCCAGAATGATGGAACCAAAAGATGGAGCCTTTCCTCTAGTTCAGTGACAACACGGTGACATGAGCCTTACTATAGCTCCTGGGATAAGCAGTTTTAGAGGTAAGAATGAGGCTCAGAGGTCAGGTGGTTTAAGTAGGGAAGTATAACACAGTTCTGTACCCCCCCCCCTTTTATTGGGGGGGATGTTCTCTTTCTGGCAGTTCTGCTGGCTGTGATTTTAAGATGGCTGAGACCAGAGATGCAAGTGCAGGAGGCAGCTCAGCGTTAATGTTTAGAGAATATCTTGCTTCTGTTGTGGATGCTTTGTGATAAATAAAATGGGTGAAGCAAGAAGCACCTGTATCTTGTCTTTAAGCTTAATTGTCTGGTTCCTTCAAGATGGGGTTGTTGTATCAGCTTTTCATTTTATTGTTATTTATTAAAGCTTCACTCTGGTCCCAGTAGCAGTTCAGGAGAATTGCCCACGACTTGTTTCCTCAAGGCCAGATTCCTACCCTGGGATTATTTTAGGTCTGTGACTAGGTGACTTCTGGAAGTGATTCCATCACAGGCTTGTGTCTTCCTGATGCCAGCTGGCAGGAATACTTTTTGGAACCATATGAAGTACGGATTGGTTATTTTCTGTAAGTGAGGGAGTGAAGACACTGTCTACAGACTTATTTTAAGATGCTGTTAAAAATCAAGAAAAAAAGATTGAAATACTGTTTATTCTATTCCTGGTGAAAGTGACATTCAGCTAACCCTGGCTCGATGTAGTAGATAATATGTAAGGGTATTCTTTTTAAATTGTTTTGGGATGTGTTCCAAGTCTGGTGGGCTTTTAGAAATACTACTTTTTTTGTTGTTCTGAAGGGACCAAAAAAAAAAAAATCTCAGGTTGGTATTCAATAGGATATATCATGTCCAAACTTGAATCAATAAACTATCTGCCAAGTAGAAACTGATTTTGAATCATCTTTTCTCCCATAAATTTCTAGATTCAACTTTCTGACAGCAAAGTTTTTGCAACTTTACTGTCAGAAAAATTGGTTGGTGCCAGGAACAGTGGCGTACCCTTGTAATCCCAGCAATTTGGGAAGCTGAGACAGGAGGATTGCAGGTTTGAGGCCAGTCTCAGTAACTTAGTGACCCCTATATAAAAAAAAAAAAAAAAAACCTCAGACCCTGTCTCAAAAAATAAAAGGGGTTGGGGCATGTTGCTCAGTGGTAAAGAGCCCTCCCAGGGTTAAATCCCACTATCAGGGTGCATGCGTGCGTGTGAGGTGTGTGAATTGGTTGGTGGTAAATGGGAAAGAATACAGAGTGAAGATAATCTCTTTCTTCTAACCTAGAAAGACACATCTGCCTTGTTCATTACTTCTTACAAACCTACTACGTAGTACAAATTCAGCCAATATTTAATTCATATGAACTTATTCAAGTTTGGAAAACAGATATAGAAAAAAAAAATACTGTACTTGAGTTATTTGCCTCTAGGTAAACCATGAGTGATAGGTGATCTTATTAGAATTTTAATCATTACAAGGAAGTTTTTAGCAAAAGTAAAAAAAAAAAACTGCTTTAACTAATACTTTATTTCTTCGTGCCTTCGATGTATAATTGTTATATTATTTTTTCATCTCCTAAATGTCCACGGTGATTTATTGTCCCCCAAATCTGTGAGGCTGGTAGCACACCTTTCAATTCGTGATGTCTTAGCTGAATATTGTCATATTCTTTGACTTATTTTTTTCTATGTATATTTTACTCCTTCTAGAATCTAAATATTATTCTTTTGTTATACAAATCTCGTGTAAATAGAAGAAAATAAGGCTATTTAATTTGTTCTTACATATTTCAAGTAGGTGCCTCTGCTATACAATTGACCCAAGGGCTATGCACAGAGGCATAATGGAGCATTACAATCAAGAGGGAGCCTGCCAGGGATGCTCCACACTGTTTAGCTGTAATTTAGGACATTACTAGATGAAGCAGGAGTAAAGATTGTTGTTAATTTAAAGGTAAGTAGTGTTTTACATCATTCCATTTTGTAGAACAAAACTTTCTCTTAACCTTTGATCTAATGATTATGTACCACTTTCCTTTAATTTTTCAGTGTTTTAAAAACATTTACCCTATCCTAGTCAATGATTTTATTGAACAAAAAGTTCTGTATAGAAGTTTTCCAGTTCCCTAACAGATTCAGAAACATGGGGGCTAGGGTTGTAGCTTAGTGGTAGAATGCTTGCATGGCACATGTGAGGTGCTGGGTTTGATCCTTAGCACCACATAAAAATAAATAATTAAAGATATTGTGTCCAACTACAACTAAAAAAAAACTAGAATTGAAATTCAGAAACATGAAGAAATCCAAGGACTTCTTAAGACTTGAGTGTCCTGTTTTACTTGACATTTTCCTTATGGAGTTTACCATAAGGAAGTTTTCATTATGGCTGGTTTATTGGTCAGTTCTCTGTCACTATAACAAAATACCAGAAACAATTATATATAAAGAGAAAAAAGTTTATTTTGGAGGATTTGGAAGTTCTAGTCCATGATCCAGTAGCCCCATGTAAGGTAGTACATTATGGTGAAAGTGCTTGGTAGAGCAAAGTACTCACCACAATGACCAAAAAACAGAGGAAGAGACCAGGGACCCATAATTCCCCTTCAAGGTCGTACCCTTGTGACTAAGGTCCTCCTAATGGGCCCCAGTTCCTATAGGTTCCAACACCTCCCAATAGTGTCACTCTGGAAATAAGCCTTTAACACATGGACCTTTGGAGGGGACACTCATCAAAATCATAGCAGTTAGCAATTCTTTCTGTTCCCCATTCTTCATGCTTATTTCCTGAATGTTATTGTTTCAAAAAAAATGACGCAAATTTGGTGAATATTTGAAAATATTCAAATTATTTTTGGCAAAATCTAGTATATTTATTGGTAGCCTCTTTAAACTTTAATCTTGAGATGTCTATCTTCTGGAGGGGTTAAAATTTTATGATTTTAACCTTAATGATATTTTGGGTTCTTTTTGTCATCCACTCACCGTTTTGCTTATTGATCTAACTGTTTTTGCCCTGTAGTAGTTTGAAACAATTATTTTGCCAGCTTATATGTGAAAATTCTTTGTTTCCTTGTGTAAAATTTACTTTGATCAGTAAATATGTGTTCACACTACATGCCACAGGCGGTCATCTTGAGGGGTATAGTAGTGAACATAATATAGTTAGTCCCTGCTGACATGGATGTTAGAATTCACTGGAAGACATACATGTTAAGTTCTGCAGGTTATTATTTACAACTGGGATTTATGCTATGAAGGAGGATTCTGTGGGGTTCTAACCCAGTGTGGGAGGTGGTTAATTAAGGTCATTTGTTGACGTTGTTATATATCTTCCAGCTATCATATCCAAAGATAGACATTTAGTTTTTAATTGTATAGGTATTAGAATATTAGCATAGATAGGAATCCTTAAAATTAAATTCTCCTTGATAAATTTGTGAAGTCTGAGTCCTGGAGCTGATTCTTCCTATCTAGTTTGTGTCTACTGTAGAAGTGGAGTTTTTTTTTTTTAAGCATTTAAAGAGATTTTAATGTTCTTTTAAGGACAAAACACTTAGGTAGTTTTATTCTAAAAGCTGTACAGAGAAAGCCAAGTTCCACCAAAGTGATCTGTATTGCCTCCATTCTATATTCTCTTCATTCGGGGCTTTGAAAATGGGTTTTTAATTTTAAAATTAAGGATTTTCAGTATTATATTTTTCCAGTGTCTTGATTGAGATAGTAAGAGCTTTTTTCTTGGTTTAAAGAACTTCATCCATGCATCCAAAGTTGTATTTTACCATTAGTTGAAATATTGGGTTAGTTTATGAATGTTTTATATAATCCCTCTTTTTGCTAGGTCATGGCAACCCACCTCATTTCTTTACAGTGTTCCTTCCAGTTTTCATTTAAATTTAAACCTAGAAGGGCATACCATATTGATTAGGAATTTTTTAAAGACATCTGTTGGTGTAGAAGAGGCTTCGGCAGTTTTCTTTGTAGAAACCTTGGAAGACGTTAAGAGCATTGAAAAATACTTTGTTCTCTTTTTCTTTTTTTTCAGTGCTGAGGATTGAACCCAGGGCCTCGCTCATGCTAAGCACACACTAAGCACATGCTCTACCACAAGCCCTACTTTTTTTCTTAAAATGGCTTGAATGGCTTTTGTACACTCCTTGAATCCTAAGGGTTACATAAGTTTGTAAGAGATTGGTAGAGTCTGGGAATTTAAGCAATCAGAATGACGAGGAAGGAGAAAAAAGGTTAAGGAAATGAGAAGGAAATAAATTCTTCATCTGGCTAGTTTCTTCATCCACACAGATCATCAGAACTAAACCGTACATTGAAGGTATGATATGCTATTTTAAAATGATATCTTTCTAACCTAATTAGATCATTATGCTTACTTGAATATATCATAGTTCCCTTTGAGTGATTGCAGTCTGTGGCTAAAACAGTTTTGTTTTTAATTTTACATGGTCTTTTGGGAAGTAACCTAATGTTCGAATCCCTTTGAGTTTATGTTGTCTATAATTATTTAACATGGGTATAACATTTTTTTCTAGTTTATAACTTTGAGATACTAGGCCCTTTCTCTTAGGTAGAGAGAAGGCACTGAAAATACACATAGTAACCTCCTCTCTTGATGGGCTTGGGAGAAAACTAAAATATGACTTATTCCAGGATCAGAGATTTTTTTTTGTGTGTGTGTGTGTGTGGGAGGGGGGTTGCTGGGCATTGAACCATGGCCTTGTGCATGTGAGGCAAGCACTTTACCAACTGAGCTATATCCCCAGCCCTAGGATCAGAGAATTCTAATGTTACTTCTGGCATGGATAGAAGAGATGAAGTTAGGGAGCTGGTGAGAGAAGAAAGTGCTGGGGGTCAAGCTTGCCAGTTGCCTTGGTTGTCTGCACTCTCCTTAATGACTTTAAAATTGGTTGTCTTTTTAGGGCACTTCTCATGTGTTGTTTGTAATTACACTGCAAATTCCTTGATGTCAGTGTTTTCTGTCTTATACCCTTGTTTCTCGAACACAGTAGGTCTTTTCTTGAATATAGGACATTCTATTTCTTTAGAGATTAAAATTATAAAATTATGTACATGGGGGTAAATATTGCTCGTAACTTTTCTTTTAAACTGGCATTTAGCCTTGGTATTCTGGTCATGATGAAGTAGGCATTAAAGCATATTTGAATAATTATAGTTAATAAAAATTCTTAATATTTAAACTATAATGAGCATTTATGTTTTAATGGACATCATGTAATAGTAATTAAGTTCTGAATACTAGATAAGTTAATATTTTGAGATGACTTATCTTAGCATTGTTGTTTCTCTTCATCCATCTCTCAGAATAATTAAGACTTTACTCTATCCATTTATGGTCTTCTAGCTGGTGAGTTTTGGCAATTTACTTGTTCCGCACAGGAAAAGATTTGGTGTGATGCTTGCGATCAGTTTGACTAGGCTGAAACTATGCCTTTTACATGTATTTATGACCTGTTTATACAGTTTCAAAGCATGCTATATTTTTTTTTAAAAAAATCAACTGCTTCAGGGTTGGACTGAAGTGACTGTTTGCCAGGAATAATGCAGCAAGCTCCAGGGATGACCGCTGGGCCAGTCACTTAATAGCCATGTGAAATTTCCTTGGGCTGTGAGAAGAATGGCTGCTTTCTGCTCAGCACCGAGTCTGTCTGGAAGCAGATGGGGCAGTCGGGGTCTCGGGCACATGCTGTCATCCTTTAGAATGGTTCACCTTAAGAAGGGTTACTGGGCCAGGCTCTTGTGTATACCTTGGCACACATGTGTGTGTGCACACATACGTAATCCAGGGTGCAGCAGCATCTCCATCTGGTATGTTGTAGTCCTGCCTTGACACAGAACTGTTTGTTCTGAAGCAACTCATTTTAAAGCAGCAATATGTTAAATGGGCAGCTCATTATTGAGTGCCTCTGGTATGTTGGCAGTTTATCAGCAACAGGGTTGTGATCTTGTCACTTCTTGTTAATGAAGGCTTTTATTTAGCTTAGCAAATCATATTTCCTGTTAACATCCACCTTCTCAAATGGTAAACTTGAAAGGGATGTTTGTGACTTTTTATTAATTAGTAGCCATCAGGGCACTTTGGCCCTTGCTTCTTAGAACCATTTAGCTATATTTCTTCTACCCAGATGTGGTTTCTCTTAAACTAGGAAAATCCCCAAGTGACACTACAATCCTTTTTTGTTTATCATTTTTGAAATTTTTTTTTTATCTTCCCTATTAGGTGGTCATTTCCTCCAGTCTGATTTTCAAATTGCTAGCAGGAGTTTTATCAGAGCACTTACTTTCCCAGTGCAGCAATTTGACTTTCATAGCACTTTTTTTTTTTTTTTTTTTTTATGGCTGGGTAGCCCAAGAGGATAAGCATTCCATATGCAAGTTTAAAGTGTACTTTCTTTTGTTTTCTTCTTTTCTTTTTTTTGTTATGGGTTCTTATTATTGTTGCCCAGTCTGACCTTTAACTTGATCCTCCTGCCTTAGCCTCCCAACCTGGGATTACAGCCATGTGCCACTGTGCCTGACTGAATTTTTTTATGTGGCAAATTCAAGGACATTAGAGAATGTTAGAACTGAAAGAACCCTTACCCATAGTGTTGACCAAACACTTTAATTTTACACATTCAGAACTGATTCTAAAGGTGTTGTTATTGCCTAATGTTTTTGGACTTGTTGACAGCATTTGGCCGTTCTAGACCTATGGCTGGTTCCTGATATGCCTTTTCCTGCTGTCTTTCCTTTATACTACTGCTTTGTTTCTTTTTCTTTTTTTTTTTTCCCCAAATGCAGGTGATGCTTTGGTAGCATTGTAAATTTATAAATTAAAAAGTCTTTTTTTTTCAGCAACTAGCATGATTAAGAACACCATAATTGACTATGAACCAGCAATTTCTTTTAAAAAAAATTAATTTTTTTTAGTTGTAGATAGACACAATACCTTTATTTATTTATTTTTTTTAATGTGGTTCCAGGGATGAAATCCAGTGCCTCACACATGCTAGGCAAGTGCTCGACCACTGAGCCATAACCCTGCCCTCCCCACCTGAAACGGCAATTTCTATCTTTAAATTTTAATTTTGCTTTCTTGTGTAAGATCCGTTGTAAGCATTGTTTGAAATAGCCAAACCCTGAATGTTCATCGGTATAGGATTGGTTGAATTGATATTATATTGTAATATAGTCATCTATATAGTAAGAACTCTATGTTCAAAATGTAGAAAGCAAGAGACAAAGCATTGAGAAAGATCTCTGTGTTGAAATGTTTCCTTTTCCTCACCTGTGCTTGTATTTTCATTGGCCTATTAAAATTGTTTATGAAAGTTGAGTGTGGTGGCACACGTCTGCAATCGCTGGAGGTTGAGGCTGGAGGATCAAAAGTTCCAAGGCAGCCCCAGCAACTTAGGGAGGCTCAAGCAATTTAGCAAGGCTCTGTCTCAAAATCAAAAGGGCTCAAGATGTGGCTCAGTAGTTAAGTGCCCCCAGGTTTAATCAATCCCTAATACAAAAAAAAAAAAAAAAAAAGTTAAAGTGTTAACCTCTCAAGTATAGGCTTCTAACTTTTATACTGTTCTGCAGCTAGGATCTTTTTGCATCAGACATAATTTTTAGATTGTAAAAATACCATTAACAGAATTACTAATTACTTCAAAAGACAATCCTGCTTGTATATTTAGAGCATTTTAGTAGATTTTTGCTTTCTCCTACCTCTGAACTGTTTGTGTTTCACACCTGTATCAAGCCAAGATTGTTCCAGGGAATTCGGAAGCAATAGATGTGAGTGCTGCTTTTCCATTGTTTAAGTCTACTGGGCATCTGTGGGCAGGACTCAGGATGGTGTTGGGTACATCCTTGGTGAGGGCTGCTTCAGCAGTTGGAAAAAGTTCATGAAGCCAGGTGGATGTGAGCAGTACTTCTGGAGGTTTTATATAAGTTGAGGGAAGATGTTTTTCTAGGGTAAGGGATTAAGCAGGATGTATTCCTACTTTTGACTGTTAGAGCATTAGATGGGTTTCTAGAGGGCCTTGAAACTCTAGCAGGAACATTTCTGTTTCACGTTTGAGAGAACTGCACTTGCAAAGGTGGAGAAAAGTTGAAGTAAAGGACAAGAGCTGCTGTGATGAAGAGCATCCCTGGGGAAGGAGGAGCAGGGCTTCTGGGAGGAGAAGGAAGATGCTCTAGTGCCTGACTGGGGTTCACCAAATGAAAATGAAAACCTACTTGGTATCCTTTGTATTATTTTGTACTGGGGATTGAACCACACCTCGAGCCCCCCCCGCCCTTTTTTTTTTTTGGAGACCAGGTCTTGCTAAGTTGTTTAGGGCCTTGCTAAGTTGTTTAGGGCCTTGCTAAGTTGCTGAGGCTGTCCTAGAACTTGAAGTCCTCCTTCCTCAGCCTCCTGAGTCACTGGTATTACAGGCATGCTCCACTGCACCCAGCAGCTTTTGTGTTCTTTAGTAGAGACCCTTAAGATACCCAAGCATTTTGTAAACCAAAGTAAATGTATGACATTAAACAATTTGTGGTGATGCTTTATAAAGTGTCTTTTCTGAAAGTCAGAATGTAAAATTATATCTACCATGGTTTTAGATGAATTTTAGATCAAAGGAAGTTGAAGTCATTAACATTTTTTTTCTTGTAAATCAGGGTAATACTGGGCAAAGAAGTAGTTTACATAGTTCCAGGATTGGAGGAACATCCCTTTGAAGGTAAGGAGAGCAGTAGGAAGCTCTTCTAAGGTTTATCTCTATGTGCTAAAGGAATTCACCACAAAAGAGAACTCATTTAGCAATGAGTTCAGCCAGCAATTTGCAAACCTTTTGGTCCTAGAATCCCTTTACACACTTAACGGGTTTCTAGGGGCCTCAGTAATTTAGGTTATGCTTATTAATACTTACCTTGTTAGAAATTAAGATAACAAAGTCTACAAACATTTAGTTAAAAAATAATAAACCCACTACATATTAATAAAACTATTTTCAAAATGAGGAATATATTTTGTTCTAAAAAAAAAGTGATTGGCATAGTTTTTTCATTGTTCATCCCTGTAATGTGTGACTACAAGTCAACTGTAGTCTCATCTTGTAACAGACTGAATGAAGGAACAGAGATCAAGTGACCTTTTAGGAAGCTCTGTTTTGATTGCAGGGATCTGTGAAGAAGGTCTCTGGGGTCCTTGGGCTTCTAGACCACACTTTGAGAGCCACTGGAGAAAAGTGGCTTCTTGAAAGAAAGAAGGCTTGGCCCATCTGAGCCTTGAAACAGTCTGCATTGTTGGGAAGAGGGAGCAGCCAGCTTACCAGAGAAACGTAAAGTTGAGAATGAATACATGAAATCAGAATGATTGACGGGGAGCTTGTCCTTGGATTTGAGGACCTAAATGCCATGAAGGGCTCTGTCATGAGCAACTTTCACCTTGGTCCAAGTCTTGATCTTGCTTTCCTTACCTAAAATTGATACTGTGGGCTAGCTTTTGGAAGGTCTTGTACCACTAATATTCTATGATTTATTCATGTATATATATATTTTTAATAGTGCTCTCAACACTTTTCTATAAATATGTGCATGCCCACACATTTGCATACACATACTTGGAGTGCTTTGGAAGGTTACATGTGCTAAAAATGCACCTTGGAGTAGTTCACCTAAGCATTTTCTTTATCCTATATTGGTTTCATTGTCCTAGTTTGTTTCTTAAATAGAAATTGACTAAATGGTACTGTGGGTGTATATGGAATCTTAACCTCTTTTGTCAGTTGTTGAACGTGCCTGCACTTTTTTTTAAACCTTCCTTTGCGTTCATTTTCCCTCCTAATTAGTCAAGAGATTAGGTTGGTAAGGAGCTGATAAACCATGATTATCAGACAGGGCTCCACTTCTCCACTCCTGGTTGTTGGGAGAAGAAAATGCCACTGTAGTCACTTTCCCCTTTAAAAGTGCAGAATGGGAGTGTGGTGGTGAGGGGTGCCTGTTAATTGTTAAATGTGAAATCATACACAGAAAAACATTCTGATAGAATTATTTTTTTTCCCAAAGTCAAATTTGCTGATTTAGACATTTTTTAAGCAGTTTGATGTAAGAAGCTCCCAAACATTGTTGCTAAACTAGATCAAGAAATGTCATAACAGTGGCATCTAGCACTCCTAGTAATATTTATTTCCATTTAAAACTAAAGTCTTAAGTATGGCTCCTGTAGAGGGTAGCCTGGCTGGTGGAGGTAAGGATTGTTGTTGTTCTGGAATATGTGGTTATAGGAACTTAAATGCTCTGAGAACTGTGTAGCCCTGGAAGGCAAAGACATTCTTAATGTTCTCGTAGTTCCTTTTAGATAGAGCTTAGTATTTATTGAACAAATGGCAGTAAAACTCTTCCTTTCAAATATAAAATTCAAGATAAGAAACTTTAATTACTTTTATTTTGGAAATCCCTTATAGCTGTAAAAATGAAATCTTGAACCTGATAAAATTTCTGCCTTGTTTAAAGAAATAAGGCAGCAGTGGGCTTTTAATTTTTTAAAATACTAAATTTGTAGTGCTGTTTTTGTATTTCTTCTGGGTTTTTGTATTTATTTCATATTTCAGGTGTTCAAAAGCAAAGAGCTGTTTTGAGAAATAAAGTCTGGAAGGCTGTTGTATCTGCTGGATAGCTCCAAACTGAGATAGCAGCAAAGACGGAAGGGAGGGAGGGTTGTGCTATGTACTTCACAATGTTTGGGGTGTATTTGAATTCTCTGTTGGGTCCATCTCTGTTGGGTTACTGTGATGTGTTCTTCATCTGAAAAGCCCAAAGTGAGGTACTCTTGCTTCATAAGAGGAAGAAGATGCTACCACCAGTTTTCCCATGGCTGGTGCCTAATAAATGAGAATGGATTCCTATGAGGAGATTTTAACAACATTCATGCTCCTTAAAGGTACCCAGGTTGAATGAAGATAGATTTAAATTAGTCTTAGGAAAAAAAAAAATTCCCTAAACTAAACTTAAAGTTTAGTTTTTAACTTTTTCTGTAACTTATTTTCAATAAGTCAAGTTTTTCATTTTGTAGAATATATTTGCAGAAGAGGAGTCTATATTCTGTGTTCACTGAAACCTATTAATCTGAAAGTTTTCCATTCTCACGCTGCTTAAGTCAAAATGAGTTAGCTTTAGTAAAAGGTGGTCATATGACCCATGTCCTTTGAAAGTTTTTTTTTAAACTTTCACTTTATTTATTATTATTTTAAGAAAGTGAATGGGGCTATAGTCCACTTTTAAGATATCTTTGAATGAGAGGGAAGGGGGCTGGGGGAACAAGTTCCAAAGGTCTCAGTCTCTTGGCATTGAAGCATGGAGGCATGTGCTTATGCCAGTAGAGTTGAGTTGCCCTGAGATGTGAAGGGGTAAGCTTAGGCCCTGCTGTGCCTACAGCCTGGTTACAGTGCCTGCCAGTGTTAGAGAAGCTGGGAGGAAGGTTTTTTTTTTTTTATTTAGTTGTAGATGGACACATACCTTTATGTATTTATATGTGGTGCTGAGGATCGAACCCAGTGCCTCACACTTGCAAGGCAAGTGCTCTACCACTGAGCAACAACCCCAGCTCCACAGGCACACTCTTGATGGTTGGACATCTGGACTAAAGACTTCTGTCCTTACTCCTGTTGCTTAGCCTCTCCAAGCCCAAGGGTCTGACCTACCAGCTGAGAATCAGGCTAGCTACCATGAAAGTTGATGGTGACAGTTTAGAGGGGAGCTCTCCAAAGAAGTAGCTACTTTTCCTTATTCCTGAATTGGAATTCTTCAAAGAGTACAGATAAATTGCATAAATGAGAATATTATAGGAGAAACTATTGATGTTAAGGGCTTTGATTCTGTAATATTTAGAATTCTTCAAACCTTGCGTAATTCAAGAGCAGGTCTGTTGTCTGCACCCATGGAGTCCTTAGACAACTAAGTTTTCAAAGTACTTACTTGGTTTAGGTTTGCTGGAAAACCTCTCACTCTTGGGAGAGGAAAAAATGAATGGGGAAACGAAAGGGCTTAGATTTCTCTCTTCAGTGATAAGTAGAGTCCTTTCAGGATTTTCTACTTAATAGTTTTTGTTTTTTTGCCTAACTGTGTCTGTCTTTTGGTGTATTAGGTCTGTAAAGAATCTTAGTCTAGCCAGAAGGGACTTGGGTGTGGTAAGGCAATTAGAGGCTCTCAATAGAAGATACACTAATTAGTGATCTGCATCTCTTTCAAACGGAGGGTGTTGGCTTCTGGGAGTAGCTGGAGTTACTATTAAGGATCAGTGACTAAGAATTAATCTTATTTAGCTGCAAATGGGGATAGATATTGTAATTAGATGTAAGAGACACAGTGATCTGACTTGAAAATGTAGACCTTCAAAGTCATTCTGGTTTTCTTACCCTTGTGGTGTGGTGGAGTTTGCCAGCAGACTCTTGTTTTGTGTAGGAGGACACTTGGATTCTACTCCTGTTTGACCCTGAGTGTCTTAGGAGAGCACTTCACTTTTTAGGGTCTCTCTTCTCTCTCAAATGTGGGATGGGAAAGGAGAAAACACAGGGTTGCTTTTCTCCTTTAAAGATTTGACTTGCTTATGTTAGAGCCAGGACAAGAGTTGGTGCTGCTACTCATTACTTTATTTTCTTGTTTATAAATCATGAAGGATTCCTGTCACTGTGGTGGGTAGTTGGAGTTAAAGGTGGAAGGTTTAAAAAAGCCACTGTGAGTTGACATTAGGCTTTGTTAGGCTCTACACTCTCAAGATTATATCTGTCATACTTGGGTAATAATTAGCACTTTAAGAATGCCATTATGATAAGGGATTTAATAGTACTTCCGTTCTTTATATGACCTCCACCTGGGAGAAAATTTTGTGTACCTATCAAGAGGAAGATGATCAAGTTTGGGATTTAAGAATTGCGAAACCTTGATATAATTACAACCTAATAGGTATCATTTAATCTATAAAAATGGATGATAGCAGATTCGATGGCTGGTTTTCCTAAAGCAGTCTTAAGATAATGAATTTTAATTCCATGTGTGTCTGGGAACCATTTTAAACCACTAAGAGGGGGAAGGTGGACAAGGTATATCGAAAGAAAGTGTTCATCTAGGTATTTAGCTTTTAGAGTATGTTTTTGGTAGGATAGGAACAGAAATTTTACTGCTCCCTTATCTCCCTTCCCACTCATATGCCCCTACAGGGGCATATGAATCCTGAGTCAACATTGCTTCATTTTATATGAAGTTTCACAATAAGTTTTCAGATGTCAAAGGATGTGGTACATAGAAGTGGTTGTGTCACCATCATTGGAAGGCTTTTTCTTTGTGCCACTGTCCTAAACAGTCTGCATGCATTTGCTTACCTGAGTTCTCATAGAACTCTGAGATATGGGTGGTAAACAGTTCTCCCATTTATAGGTAAGTCAACTGTAGCAAGTTATTACCTCAAAGGCATGGTAAATGACAGCTAGAATAAGAACTCACCAGTCTGGCTCCAGAGTGCACGATCTTGACGACTATTCTAGAATTCTGTGTGCCTACATATTAGACTTAAATTGTGGATCAATTTGAGTACAATTTTGCTTTTGCAGCCTTTTTAGCATTGACTTTCTGAACTATCACCTCAGATAAAAATAACCTTGTAAGATTTACATTCATGTTAGAACCTTGTAAGAAATAAAGGACAGTTCTAGCTCTGACACCCCTGCCCGAAAAATTCAGTGGCTCCCTATTGCCCGTAGTACAGATTTCAAGCATTCTAGCCACTCACAGTTCCCTGTTATTTTCCAAATGCACTTTTTACTTCATAAACAACTGCAGTCAATTTTTTTCCTTTTAACATGGCCAGTGAATTTTTACTCCATACCTTTTGTTCAGATAGTTCCTTGTAGCAACCCCAAATCCTACATGACACTGTTTTCATCTCATGTCAGCCTCTAGCTTTTATTCTACCATTTTTAATCCCCACCCCAGCATCCTAAATCTCAGATGTTAATTGCTAATATCTGTTATCAAGGATCATTGTACGGGTTACATGTGATTTACTTTATTACACAAAAGACAATTGGCACAATTTCTCACTTAGTTTGTGTTTATATTTACATGGCTGTTATAATCTGTTAGGGACTTGTGTGTGTTTATTTCAGGGTCGCTTATGTTTTAAGATTCAAGTTAGAGTTTTAGAAAATAGTTCTTTTTCTGTAGTGCTTCCTCTGCTGTAATTTTTGGAAAACACTTGTGGTTTGTTTCTTGAACAGAATGGAGGTTCACTTTTGGGCTAAAATAAAAAAGTAGATTTTATTCTGGATTTTGGTGTTTTTTTGTTTTTTGTTTTTGTCTCAAATCTTAAATTCTTTAAGTTCTATTGTTAGCACCTTAGGACTCAGCTGGGCACATGGTAGCTGTTGAACAGATCAGGACACTGAAACATGACGGTCTGGTTAATTCAGTCTATGTTCACTTAGCTAAGTTGACTACCATGGCACGCTTTTGAATCAATGAGCTTTGTAGTCCACTGTCCCTAGCCTCATTCTTTATGGTTAGCTATCTCAGATACATCAATAATATTGGACCTCAGAAAAATGGGGTTAAAGTGAGTACATAAGCAAGCCCAAATTGATTCCCTTTCTTGAATTTTATGGTGATATTGAGCCAGACAGTATAGTAACCTTTATCAAGGGCCAAGTTAGGATCAGTTGTTCTCAGAATACCTTTTGTTTATTTGGAATGTTCATCTTTGTTTTGAGCCTTAGTTACAGAACTATTAAATATTTTCTTGTGCAGAGAACCACATCTGTAAGTATATATTCGAGAATGTCAGGGCTTTGTTTAAAGATGTTAAACCCTGGATCTCTTACGGAAAGTCATCGCCCAGTGAGGCAAATCACACGTCTTTGGGCCATAATGACTAAGCAGCAGAATTATAATTTGGCAACTTTGTGGCATTACTGTTAGAGTGTAAAGCTGCTTTTGCCTTTTGGCAGTATTTTGTTTTCATCAAGATGATCTCAGCTTTCATTAAGTTTTCATCTAATTGAAAAGATTGATTTTTGAGTAGGTGAGAGTCCTTTTATGTAATGTCTCAAAGGACAGAGTATGGGTCAGATCACTCTTCAAATGGATGGTAATTGTGAGGAAGAGGCTTTTAAAATGGAGATAGCAGGTTACCCAGAGCTTATTGGAACTAAGAGCTTTCATGTGTAAGAAGCTTCCACGTTTGTAAATAACTGGAGCCATAATCACCCAGTGAAAGCTGGAAGACCTGGGCTTGACCAGAGCTCGCTGTAACATCGATCACCATTCTGAGAGTAGCATTTTATAGTAGGACCTAGAAGGTTAGTTACTTGACTTTTGACTTTTAGTTTAACCCTTCCTTGGATTAATGAAATATTTTACTCTTTGAATTTTTGTGTCTTGTGAAATCGAGACCCGATAGAAAATCCAAGAAATGACACACTTGCTTTGTATGATATTCCAAAATATGGTGATGGGAAATATTGAGATCCTGAAAGTCATTCAGAAGCATCCATTTCTGCATTTCCCCAGTTTATGAGGAGGTGGTGGTGCCACAGAGCAGGCTGTGAAGAGGAATCACAATTAAAAAATGATGTCTTAGCTCAGGCTGGATGCTGTGGCTCACGCCTATAATCCCAGCAGCTCAGGAGGCTGTCAGGAGGATTGCAAGTTGAAAGCCAGCCTCAGCAATTTAGTGAGGCACTAAGCAACATAAAAGATACAAAATAGGGCTGGGGATGTGGCTCAGTGGTTGAGTACCCCGAAGCAAATAATCTGATCAGATAAATTATCCATTTTATCATGGTGAGCCTCTGACTTTTATGTATGAAGTAGGGGTTTAATTTGTTTTTCAAAATAGTTGGCTTTGAAACTACTGCTTAGAAATGTTTTCTTTTGCCATCTAAAGAGCAATAATTTTATTTTACTTATCCAGTTTATTTTGATAATTATTGATAAGGTGCATATATAAGTGTTTTATTTTGTGTCTAAGACAAAATTAATATGAAAATTCAGTTAGAGATGTTGATTCTTTTAGTTTTTAATTTTTTTTCTAGGAGCTGCATATACTTATATAGCTCTGGATCTCTGCATATCATTGAAATGATACAGGGTGAAAAGATTAATACATACTTTGGCATACTTTCTCTGTGTAACATTGGTCAGTAAAATTTCCCAGACTTTAGGGGAGAGCAGTTGGTTGGTGTTCTGGCTCTGAAAAGATTAGGTTGCATTTAACCACATGCATTTTCATATGATTTCCTTGAACAGTATTGTGTTCAAGCTCTGATTGATTATACAAGCTCTGCGTAATTTTAAATAATTATTCTTGTTTGACTGATGTAGTTAATTGTTGTGAAAATGTTTGGTACTTTGGAGTTCTCATTCTAAAACTTTTTTAAAAGGAAGGGTATCTGATTCAACCTTGAATTTAAGATAGAGTTATCCATCCAGTATGTATTAGAGTATATCTTTCTTACCGCTTTAATAAATTGTTGTCCTCAGATGCTTTTGAGAGCTCTGGCAGGACAGCTTGCTTTTTCTCCTGCAAGAGGCCTGCTGTGCATGTGCTTAACAGTCAATCTGTCATAGAAGTGGGTGGTTCTTTTCTCTTGATGGGAAGCTGATGGCCTATCCCTCTTGGGCACTTGGTGTTCCAGGAAACAGCCACTGAAGTCCCTTAATGTTGTGCTCTGAGCTTGCGCCTGATTCCCGGCCCTGATTGTAGATCTGCCTAGTATCATCTCTACCAAGCATGCCTAGGTAGAAGGGTAATCTTGTGGAGCAGTGTGAATGCCCCTGGTCTAGTGGGTGACCTTGGAGCGTCTCTGGGTGCTGCTGTGCACTTTGATTTGGATCAGAGCGATGGAAAAGCCAAGGCTCTCTTAGTATAAACCTGGGTTGAGTCTCAAAGAACTGCCACATACAGGTGTAAGCCATTGGGGGATCTTATAGGTGTCTCTGATGTGTGTATGCTAAGTTATCAGGAAAGAGTCCTTGGAGTTCTGACTTTAAGGAGCTAAGCAAAGTTTTTTGTAGTGGTGGTTGTGAGTGCAAATTGGAGCTAGTGGGGAGAAGATGCCGAGGGGAGAAAATAGCAGTTATGAAAGTATGGAAATGGAAAGTCCATTGTGTGGGACAGAGGCTATTTGGGGAATATATAAGATCAAGAGCTTTGTATGCAGTTTGTTGGAAATCTTAGCATGTTACCGTGTTTTGCCACCCATGTGGTGAAAATCAATAAGGATCCAGGGAAGGTTGTGAAGCTCATTTATATTTTCATAAAAAGAGGGTTGAAAAGGCTTATTCTGCTATTCTGCAGAGGGAAGGGATAATTGGAAACTGGGAAGATCTGAGAGATTATATAAGTTAGAAGTTTTGATGTTAGGGTTTTGGTGATGGTTTGGGGGAAAAAAAAGGGACAGTTGAGAGCAGACTTGTAACCTTAGAGATCAAATCTGTGGCTACCTCTCAGGGCCTCTAGACCATATCAGGTACTTAGGATAAATACAGGAGATGGTGAGAAACCAAAAACCTGAATTCCATGTGTGTCACGTCTCCCTTATTTCCTATTTATATGGAATCAAAATTGATATGTGTGAAAGTTAAACATTCCTGGCTCTCAGATATAAAAAGTAGTTTCTGTTTTCAAGCCTATTTTCAAAGTCCAGCCAAAGCCTCATGGGTGTCCTCTCTATTCTCTACCACAAGTAGAGTTATGGACATGTTATGAAATTTGTGATTTTTCTAAGTCTTAGAATATTGCTTATATTATTTCCCTTTTGCTCAGATCTTGTAGAAGCAAGCACCTGGCAGGATAATTGATGGGGCCAAAAGTCTATTTGAATGAAAATAGTTGTGTGTCAGAGCAACATTTTGGAAAGAATTCCCTCAATTCCCTTGTGATTGGGTGATGCTTTTTCATTAAATTTTTTCTCCCAGCCACCATTTAGAAAGAGGAAGTAAGCAGAGGGTTACTTTCTAAACTATTGCATTGAGAATAAAAGCAAGGGAGTAAGAAAATGCAAGAGATATTCACAAGAATGTTATGGGTCATTTTGACCTGTGCATGATTTTTTGCGTGAGAAGGCAGGAGAAAAGCAGTAGGGCAGATAAATTGGAAAATTGAAAAGATCCCTGAATGCAGGCCTTATGCGTACCATTGGTAGTTTTTAAGCAGGAATAACATAAGATGTTCTGGGGAAGTTGAAGCTAGCAAATACATGAAGACCCGAATGAAGAATGGGTGGAAGGGAACTGGGGATATAGCTCAGTTGGTAGAGAGCTAGCTTGCCTTGCATGCATAAGGCCCTGGGTTTGATCTCCAGCACCACCTTAAAAAAAAAAAAAAAAGGTGGGATGGACATACAGGAAGCAGTGTAATGTGGTGATAAAGGCTTGGCTTGGTGTCATGTGAATTGTAGGTTGAGGACTGGTTGTTAGTAGTTGTGAAGGAAGAATGAACAGTTGTGGATAGGTGACAACAGGGATTCAAAAGGGAAAGGGCTATTGTTCAGTGGGTATATTCTTAAGGTTCACCATCCCGGGAGTCTTCAAAGATGGGGTGGCAGCAGTAGGAAGAAAAAGGTGACTGAAATAAAGAAAGAATTGGCTTGGGGGTTTTATTAGTCAACCTGAGCTGCCATAATACTATGCCATAGCCTGGTTGGCTTAGACAATAAAAATTGACCTTCTCTCAGCATTTCTGAAGGTTGGAAGTCCAAGATCAAGGTGCTGGCAGCTTTGGTTTCTGGTGAGACCTTTCTTCCTGGCTTGCCAGAGGGCTACCTTTTCTTTGTGTCCTCATGTGGCCTTTCCTCTGTGTGGTGATGGAGAAATCGCTGGTCTCTCATGTATGGACACCAGTCCAATTGGATGAGGCACCCTTCTTAATGACTTCATTCAATCTTAATTATCTCCTTAAATTCCTACTTCAAAAAGTCATATTGAGGATTAGGGTTTCAACATTTTGGGAGATATAATTCGGTCCTTAACACTAGGACACTTAATTTCTATAGAGATGAATAGAAATGAGTCTCTATTCCTGAATTTCTGATCGAGAGTTTTTCTTTTTCAGTATAGAATGGAAATGCTTTCTGATCTTTACTGTTGGTCAAGGCTTCTAGCTCCCACCCTCTCAGTGAGGTGTTTCCTCTTTGAGGTTTGTTTCCTTTCCTGTTTACAACAGTTCCTGACCAACTCGGCCATGTAGAATGGATGGTTGATATACAATTGATTTCTTTTCTAACCTCTTCAATTTTATAGTCTGACCTCTTGTTACAAACTGCTTTTAAAAGCCCCATGCTTATGCTTTAAAAGCCACTTAAACCAAACTTATATTTAAAAGACACGATGCTTTTGCCACATGTCACGAGGGTCTTGGGAATGTTTCTATGGGATGTCTGCAGCTCTGAGACCCTGTTCCCCCTTTACTCAGGAGCATGAAGAGGTTAGAGGTTCACAATGGGACCTTTGATAATTTGGGTTGGAAATGCTGAGAGATGTGAAGTTTAGGGTGTTTGTTGTCTTCTTTGTATACTTTCTCAGAGCATGTATTTACAAATCCCAGCTTCTTAATGGGATTCTGGTTTTCAAACTAAAGGGAAAATTAGCAGAGGAACCATTATATGTAAAACATAAAGCCAGAGCTCCAGGACGAATGGCCAAAATTCAGTTGTATTAGCTAGCTAGTTTATAGTTACCCGCCCTGACCTAGTTAGTATTGCTTTCCTGTCTCTTCAGGATAACCATCAGAGATCCAAACCTTGAACTTTCTGCTTATGAGGGACTGCAGTGGGATTTTATGCTTTCTTTGGGCTGAGGTTTGTAGGTGTTTGTGAGATGAGATGAAGGGTGTTATTCCAGTTTCTTTACTCTGGTTTTTAGTGTGACCTCATTTTATTTGAAAGTGAATTCCCATAGCAGCTGATATGCCTGTAATTAATCCTAAGTAGAAATCCATTTCAAAGCCAAAAATGTATTTTTGCTTTACCTGTGCAGGCACCAAATGGGAATAGGGGCGTGTGGGTCTCTGAGAATGTGGATTCAGATGGTGTGGTAGAAATAGCCGCTGTCCTTTCATCCAGGCAGGTGTTTCAGTACATTTTTGTGCCCTCTCTCTCTTTTACCCTTTCAGTCACAAAAGTTTATTTCAAGAATCCCTCTCTGATCTCTCACTGGTATTCATTATACCTGTTAGATCTATTTTGTTTCCAGTACAAGTGAGCAGCAGTAGGACCTATCGTTTCTTTTAGAGTGGTTCTCTAACCAAAGAATGATTTAGAAAATTTCGCGTTTGTTGAAAGGTTTTTTTTTTTTTTTTAAATATTTATTTATTTTAGTTCTCGGCGGACACAACATCTTGGTTTGTATGTGGTGCTGAGGATCGAACCCGGGCCGCACGCATGCCAGGCGAGCGCGCTACCGCTTGAGCCACATCCCCAGCCCCTGTTGAAAGGTTTTTAAAAATTCTTCCCAGCAGCTGCCATTTTGTGTGTATCTTAATGGGTTATCCAAGCATTATAGCTGTTTCCCTTTGAAAACTTTGGTTTCAGACATTAGAAATTAATGTAATTACTTCACTGTAGGAACATAGTTCTCTGGACCTCTGAGCATTCTAAAGAGTCTATACGCTGAAGAGAGGGCTAAAAAGAACATAGAGGACTCTTTTAAAAACAACTTCAAACGTTCAAATATCTTTCTCACTTGTAAGTGATATTTAGTAAAGGCTTGGAAGATAAGAAGTTAACACTATACTCTAGTTCCCTCTTTCCCCCCTTTAAGAATATTTATGTCCTTTTCTGGGGCAGGGGAAGATACAGTAGTTATCCACTCAGGTTTCCATCATAATGACTAGAAGTAATAGATTGGAGAATATAAGAAATTATTAAGGAAGCGATTTTTTGCCATTTAGATTGTGGATCTCAAAATCAGTTAGCTAAAGAATTACCTACTGAGTGTGTAGAAGTCATCTTAAGACATAATAAGGCACATGAGAATGCAAATTAGATAGTTTAGTCACTTGCAAAATTTCCTATCATTTGGCAATGTGTCCAGGTTTTAAGTTGTATAGGTAATTTTGAGTAATAATTGAAAATTTATCCAAATCATAATCCTAAATTTAAGTGTTTCCTATATAATTCTTGGTTCCAAGGATTATATACAATCATTTAATGTATATTTGTCCATCTTATGTAAATGTAACACATCATTTGATATATAAACTGCCTGGTCATACGTGAAATGATGATTTTGGTTTTGGTAGGTACATTGTGCCTGACATTTAGGAGACATTTCCATTGCTCATGGCTCTATCTAGCACCTGGACACTGGCTAGACTGATGAAGAGGGCAACTGAGTGTAGAAACCGGACAGGCAGGCCAAGCTTCTGTTCTTCATTTACTAGGTCTTTCAAGGCCATCTAAAAATCTAATTGTAAGAAGAAAAACTTGGGGAACTGTTTTTGTATACTCTTAAAATACAGAAGCTCTTGGTCTGGTTTCTGTTACTTGGGTTATCTCATTTATTTCTTCCAGTACCTGAGCAAGAAGATATGATGATTTTTCTCAACTTTCTAAACAAGAAAATTGAAGCTTAGAATGGTGAATGCTAGAAAGGGTCACCCCTGAGCTCATGGGTGTGCTTACCGGGCTGCATCTGAGTACTCAGCAAGCCCTCCTTGATTCTTCCCCTTCCTTTATTTTGTGTTCCTATCGGTATTAGATTAGACAAGTGTTACTTTTTCCTTCTCTTCTTAAAATTCACATTCTTTTTGTTATATCAGTTAAAAATATCATTTCATGCTCTTACCTGTAGTCTGAAATATGGATTTCCTAGCTTGTACTTTGTGCTCTCAGCAAATGATTCTAGCTTACCTTTTCTACCTTTTTAATTACTGCTCTGAGTAAAGCTTCTGGTCAGATTTTCCTTGAACTTGCTCTCACCCTGCTGTGCCTGGGCACTTCCACTGATGTATTTTGAAGTCTCGTTTCGCCTAAAAGCTGGATGCCTTCCCAAGACTGATTGTTTGACTCATTGTTTGTTCATCATGACCCAGCGGATGCCTTCCCAAGACTGATTGTTTGACTCATTGTTTGTTCATCATGACCCAGCGGATAGTCCACTTGTCTTTACAGTGGCTCTCCACTTTGGCTGCACATTATAACCAAGTAAAGTACCAGTGACTGGGCCCTTAGGAGAGATTCTTATTTAATTGTTTCAGGGTGAAGCAGTGCATTGGTTATTTTAACTTCTTTACTGATGAGATGTGAAGAGCTGTGCTTTGGAATCTGATAGACCTGAATCGGCAACTTCGTGGTTCTGGAAAAGTTTATTTTTTATCAGTGCACTTCTTCATTTGAAAACAACCCATTTTGCTAGGTTCTTAGGATCAAATGTGGTTAGTGTATCTTAAAGGGGCTTAGCGCACTACCTGGCACACCCTTAATTAACCTAGTAGTCTTAACGTCAAAGAACAACCTCTTTTACAAAATGCCCATATGCCTTCTGACGGTTGCTGTTTGTTTATTGCCCCATGTATGAATTCATGTTTTTCCCATTAAATTTATTTATAGGCCCAAGATCCTCAGTGATGAATTTCATTCTGTGCTTAAGTAAAAGCACACCTTTTAAAAATCTACTAGACATGAAAAGAAGCTTCCAAAGAGAACTAGAGAAACAGCATCAAAACTTCTTGGAATAGAAAAGTAAACTGGGTCATGTGGGTGTTAATTTGAGATTTCAGTGGCTTATATTTTTAAAAGATTTCTCTTTTCTCTCTCCCCCTCCGCATAGTAAAGTCTCTATTGCTGAAACCACTGCATGTTTCCTGATAATACACCTTGTGAACACTTAAGGTCTTATATTTTTGTCTTAATAGGCTTCTAGTCCTATTTTTACCTTGCAGATTAGTTTTTTCTCCACAATTTTATAGCTTCAGGGTGACTTTCTCAGTGATAAATGTTACCTCCAGTGGTGAAGGGTAGATCAACACCACTTGAAAACAATAACTTTCCATTTTTAAAAGGTGGATTTTTATTGAACTGATTTTTTTAGAGTTAATTGAAACAAGACAGTTTTTTTTTTTTTTTTTTTCTTAGCCTTCTCATATGTCAGTAGTCACCATTCAGTTGTTGCCATCTCTATAGCTTAGGGTCCACATATATTTTTAAATCATTTATACCTTATACATATTATTATGAAATATTCATTCAGCTGAGTGCCTTGCCTGAAATAGTCTAAGCTATCTAGTTTTCTGTCAATTAGGTCTTCACTGCTTACATCATTTTGAATAAATGAGGTATGAAGATTTAATTTTCTTATAGTTCCCCTTGACTGTTATATAGTATAATTTTGTTCTTGAAGGCATTTTCCTTTTCTATGTTACTTTTTTGAGAATAGCGTACATGACGTGGGCTTTCATGGCAATTCTGAAAGGTGACTTTTCTTCAGTAACAGAGAGAAATGCTCCAGTACAGACACAAATGTTTCTGATGTCCTTGGAAAGATTTAAAAATCTCAAGTTCAACTAGCTTGAGACAGTGTCCAAAACAGCAAAGATCAGCCAGGCTGTTTTTCCAGTAGATCAGTCAGGATTCTGGGAGACCTCATCTCTTCAAGGGTGATCTTATATGGTAGTGTCAAGGACACAAAAGTCTGAAATTCTTACCT
Source organism: Marmota marmota marmota (assembly GCF_001458135.2). Lineage (NCBI taxonomy): Eukaryota > Metazoa > Chordata > Mammalia > Rodentia > Sciuridae > Marmota > Marmota marmota. The sequence goes on from NW_026000101.1 coordinate 26,889,047, forward strand.
AGGTCACTGTCTCTTCATCAGAGAATATAAATGAAGTGAAACGGGTGAGATAAGCTTCCTGGGTTGGGCCCAGTATCTCCTTTCCTATAAGATGAATTTCATGAACTGCTGGACTATTCCCTTCCACCCTATTGCCCTTTCCAGTTTTGGCCTGGTATTCTGCTTAGGCCAGAGCTAGTCACAAACTCCAAAAATACCTGTGTACAGGTGGACCCAGAACTTGAGCAGCTGCTACTTGGCAGAATAGGTCTAGATTTCTGCCTTACAACTGATTAGTACCTGGAGTAGGAGTTTGGGTTAATGGAGCACAAGGCAGTGAGGGTTGAGTCATAGTAACTCTATTCTGAACCCCCCCACCCTGGGCCCTTAAAAAATACAGTGTGAGCCTTGGAAAATAAATGATTAAAACCTAATGTTTCATTTTGACAATATTTGGGATTTAAAGGGAGCTGCAATAACTCAAAGACCATTAAGTCCCCCCTCCCCTTTTTTTTGGTGTCCTAAGACAGAATTTATAGAAATTTTCAGTTTATGATATACTTTGGTCTATTCCTGGACCCTCTTGTTTGTGGTTGAGTTCTCTGAATATCTGTGTCTTCCTGTTTATCTTCTTTGATAAGCACCATTTTTGTTTTCTTGTATGATGACTAGTGCTGCTGTGAACTCCCTGTCTCTCCCCAACACTTTGTAACAGTTCTTGGTGTTCCTGTTTCCTGAGCAGTACTGTAAGTAAATGTGTGTGGCCAGTGGTGGTGTGGGGGGCTGCTGGCTTGACCAACTCTGTTTTGCCAGGGAAGGGTATTTAAAATAGACACATTCTGTTATCGTTATCATTTCCTAGGTGCTTTTTAGACATCCACAAGTAGGATATAGATAATTTCTGAAAAGAAATTGAATTTTACATTTTACTTTATAAAAAAAAATTGCATTTCTCATTTTGCCATGAACTGAACCCCTTCCCCCAGCTTGGCACTTGGTCTGCGTATTTCACCTGCAGATATTAAGTGTTCCTTGTACATTACCAATTTACTGAGCTCTGACTTTTCAGATTAAATCTCTGATTAACAAGCTAATTGGCCATATGATATAATGGGAGTTAAGGGTGGTCCCCACCTCTGCCTCCACTTAGTTGAGTGACATTTAGCTAGTCTTAGGCTTTATTTCATTCATGTGAAAAAAGGAGTGATTGGTCACAAGGTTTTCAAAGTCTTTCTAGCATCTTGAGTCTCTGTAATTGTAACTTTCTGTCTATGGAGGCTTGTACCATGTGTGGCTAAATCCCTAGAAATAGATTCCTTGGGCACAGGTTATATCTTCTCCTTGTTGTGTGCCACAGTCCTCTACCCTCCAAAGACCAAATACATCTAAATATGTTTCATTAAGTGTTGACTTAAATGTCCTCTTTTTGAGAGGGGTCTTTTCTTCCGATCACTCTTTTGTTCACATAGCACCCGGTTCTTTATGGCACGGAGTGCAATCTAAAGATGACTTTTGTCCTTTGCCTTGTTTAAAACCTGTCTTTCCTACCGAATTCGCTGCATGCCTGTCTTGTTGATGCTGTGGACCCTGTTTGAAAATGACAATAGATAGCCTAGTGCATATGTCCTTTCTGTTTTGAGCCTTTCTGATTTTTTCCCCCACTGTCATCCAGATATAATCCCTGCTTCTCACATTACCAGATTGTGTCCTGTGTTGTGGTTCTGCATGTGTTCTGTTCTTTGCTAGACAGTAAGTGGGAACTCCTTATCTGAGTCATCTTGAGTAGCCAGCAGCATGCCCTGCGTATTACAGAATTTGCATATTAGAATGAATGCAGATGTCTTTGTCCTTCTAATGTGTTGGTATTTCAGGTATATCTATTTTTCTCTGACCTTTTCATTGTGACTAAAGCCTCATTAGAAAGCTCAATCTCCAAGATGCTTGATGCCTTTATTCAGTAACCTCCTTGTTTTCAGGTTGATGCGTGAGCACTTTGTAGTCATCCACAATTGTCTGGGTTTGTCATGCTCTCTGAAGTTATTTGTGTTTCTCAGTTTAACAACTTTGGTTTTGCTTACACTTTCTCCATTTAAGTGGTTCCCAGATAGTGAACAGAGATCTTGCTGTTTTCCATTTTTGGCACTTTGAGCTGTTCCTTTTATGTTTACAAGCTAATTTCTCTTTGGCTATTTCTGTCCTTACAGACAGAAGGACAAGAAATAGCCAAAGTATTAAGATATGAGGTAAGATGAAGTATTAAGATGAGGTAAGGATAATTCTGCCAATGAATCCTCTGGAAGCGGGACAACTACCATTTCAGAGTAGAGGTTGACTACCTTTTACAGCAATTGAAAAACAATTCTGTATTTCTTGCCCTTTGAAGATGTGAGTTTGTTGGATGCCTAGAAGATGAAGTAGGCTTTCCCTCTCTAGCCAGATATTTACCTATTTAGGATCTTGGTATCAGGGAACTTGGCTGAACTCTCAAATGGGAGAGCTTAAGAGGGCCCAGTGAACTGCAGAGATGCAAAAGTAGGAGGAAGGAAAGGACCTGATAGCACATGCACAGGACTGTCAAAGCAGTCGTTCTTCCTTTCTGCTTATCATCTCCCTGACCCCCTTGGCCTTTCCCTGCCATGGGATCTCCATCTTCACTTTTGCGCTCTCATTGTGCCCAAGTCTATTTAGGAAACTGTAGTGGTTAGGCAGCCTTTTAATTGAACTTAATCTCTAAATTTAGGTAGAATTGTCTCATCAGAATGTACCAGGAAGTATACGACTGACTGTACATAGTGATTTGCTTGTTGCAGGATGGTACATACTAATTATTTACATGATAAATTATAGTTCATAGTTTGTTGTTTTAAATGGCTTAATCTCATATATATTTTTGACATACCAAACATTTAATATCAATCACAGCTTGCTGTCAGCTTGGTGACCATGCTGAGACCCTGTATTGAATACTCTGCTAGGTTCTGAGCAGATGCCCCCTTGGGCTCTGGCTATGATTTTCATAGGTTATCTATAGTGTATGATTCTTAAATTGGCATCTGGACATCACTGTCAGTTGCTCAGTAATATATATTTGACTTGACTCTTGGTTTGAACATTTTCATGTTAAAGAACTTTTCAGATACCCAGTGCTTTGTGGTTTGATGACGTAAATAATTTGGTACTGGAACATAATATGTAAAATATGACAGAATTCCTGTTAACTTGCACATCAATTTAAGGTAAAAAAAAAAAAATCTTCTGAGTAAGTGAAGAAAGAAAACCTTGATATGTATGCAGGTGTGTGTGTGTCTTACTGTTACCTTGATTTTTCTTAAGAAATCAAGGTGATTATGGCACCTTAACCTTACCATAAGCCAGAAATGTGTTAAAAGGGAGAATACGAGAGCAAAGAATAAGTCTCAATAGGTTAGTGTTTTTAAGAACACTAACCTTCTTACTTTGTATGGTATCTGACAGTTATTATTAAGTTGTTTTTTTAGTCTGTTATTTAACTTACTGTAAAATCTATTTAGTATGCAGAGTTAAAAAATGTACTTTATAGATAAGGGAAAGTATTAAGGTTAAAAGTTTGTCAAGAGGTCACTTGACAAATTATTAAGAAATATATTAGGACTGGTAGCCATTTTCTTTGGACTTCATGTTGCCTTTACTTCTCTCTGGTCTGTTTCTGTATTTTTGTAGTTGTTAATTTGGGACCTGGAAGGAGATTATTTCCTCCCTTCAGTGCACTCCTAATTCTGACTTTGGTTAATGTGAAAACTTAAAATTCCCACATGCTGTATAGCATTTATTTACTTGAAATTAACCTCTCTGAAGAACTAAAGTTTTTATCATCTTTTGCATGTTTATTTCTAGTAGTGGAGGTTGAACCCAGGGCCTTGTGAATGCAAAGCATGTGTTCTACCATTGAGCCATACCCCCAGTCTGAAGCCTTCCTTTCAAGATTTACGGATGCAATTAATTCTGATGTTTAAGTATTGGAAGTAGTGGTTATATGGGAGCTGTTGTGTGTACATCTGATAATTTTGATTTTAGACTTATCCAGTGCATTTATTTCTGTAACCTTGGCACTTCATGAAGAATATAAGGATAACCTTGGTGTGTGGGCCAACATAGTTATGCATGTGAGCTAAGAGTTTATAATTCTAGAGTTGAATTCTTACAAGGTCATGGTCATGACCAAAAATATGAGAAAATTTACAAAGACCCATAAGGACTGATACTTTATCAGATTGGAGGTATTTGGTATGTGAAAGCCAAATTCCACATTATTAGCTTGGAAATTTACCTTAAGTTTTGATGACAATCAGGTGTCAAGGGAGAACCATAAACACTTATTAATGTCTTCAAGTAAAACTTGAGAACCTCTAGTCCTGTTTAGTAAGTTCTGTATTGTGGGACTGTTGTTTTGATTCCAGATTCAAATGTAAAATGATCGTTGTGCCGAATGTCCTCTTCTCAGCTCATGTTTAAAGTGTGGCCCGAAAGAAGAGAGAGCAAGTTCATCTCAGTTTTTTTTCAGAATGGGTGATGTGTTCTTGCACATTTAGGAGACATACTTTAACTCATAAGAGAGATTGGACTGGAAGTTTGGGTTTTTTTGTTTGTTTCAAAGGAAAAATACCATGGGTTCTAGGGGGAAATAGTAGCATTAAGGTAATACTCTGCAACCTTAAAGACTTGCAGTTGATAGAGAATAATTTAATGTGCCCTATAAAAACTTCAGTTTTGGAGTTCCTTCAGCTTTTTATTTTTAGCTGTGGCTTTTTAGTTAATGAGAAGAGGTGAAAAGTATAGTTTTCTCCTGGCCTTTGCCTGAAATTACTGAAACTTTCAATGCTGTGAAAGATCAAGAATTCTTGGAAAACATCAGTATGCATTGCATCGTGCTGTCCCTTCTTTGTTCAAACCTCAATTTCTAGAAAATTTGTTATTTTTAGAGAATAAGAAAGGATGGCGAGTTAATTAATTGTAATTGCTTTGATTTTACCAAATGGACATAGAGACAGTCTTGTAGTAGTTGTACTTTGAAATAGGAAATAAAACAGCTCTGGAGCCAAGGGATGCATTAGATTATGTATTTAAGCAAACCAGGAGCCCTTCCTTGAATATTCACATTCCATTAATCCCCCAAATCATCCATTCACCCTGCTACATAGGAAGCAGCCAGTCTTTAAGCAGGGCTTTGCTTTGTGTGTGTCTCTCTCTCTCTCTCTCTCTTTTTTTTTTTTTGCCACCAGAGGATTTCTGTGCACCCTGGTATTGCCTTCATTCCACCTTTGGCCTGTTTCAGTCTTTAAGTTGGTTCTCGCAGGGATCTATTTGGGTAAACTGAAGGAAGGCAGCAGAAAAAGTGTTAAGTATGGCTTTTTTACAATTATGTTGGATCTCTGCTTTTCCTCTGCCCTACCTCCAACATGAAATTTATGGCATATCATGAACTGGATTATGGGTGTTCAACTTGCAAGTCTGTTTAATGTTAGTTTCAGGGCTTCTGGTGTAATACAAGGTTATTTTCACTTTTTGTGTATGCTAACTTCCCCACACCCCATTTTGGGGATAAAACATTTGATGTTTCTCCACAGTCCCCAGAAAAGACAGGATGTATTCGATTTTTTTTTGTGTGTGTGTACAAGCTGGCTTTCAACTCCAAGTTCAAGGAACCATAAATGTACCACATGGTTCTTAATTTAGAGTGCTTGGAGTGTATGTGGTAGTCATAGTAGGGTGTTCAGTAATACAGACTTGGTGCTTTGTCACCTCATTTGTTAAGCTCATCACTGGGACATTTTTATAGACGATGAGGTTGACCATCAAAGATCATCAGACCAGAATATGTCAGACAGTTAGATAGTTCAATTAATTCACTCCCACCCTGCCCACCCCTGTTGCATCTCAGTGTTGTGCTTTCAGTGAAGTTTCCAAGTATTTTATATGAGGGTTGCCCCTGCCACCTCCAGTTCTCTGACCTCTGCACCTCTCTGCCACCATTGTAGAAAAACTAACATTCTGAGCATGAATAGTCACTAGGCTATGATACTCTTTTACTTGGGACTCAGCCCTAGACCTAGAGGGGACCGGGGTGTCAAGGCAATTTGAGGAAAACTAGAGAAAACGTTCCCCATTTGTAATGGGTAACTGGATGGGCAGTAACTGTGTGGAAGTGTGGACTCTGTGGCCAATTATTTCACTCCACCCTCTTCCCCTTTTCCACCACCTCTTCTTTATTTTTTTAAAAACAAGCCAGAGTTTTTTTTAAAAAAAATTTAAAAAAATTGGTAAAATTTAAATGTTGAACATGACTAATTAAAATAAAGACAGTGGATAGACCAAATAGCATACGTGCAGACTGTATCCACCCTCCAGCTTCCTCTCCTAATTCTGGCCTTCAGGTCTTGGAGCAATACAGGACTGCTTGTTTTCACCGCTTCTATCTCTCCCTTGGCCTCCTCCCAGGAGGCATGTTCATGGTCATAGGTGGTGTTTTAGTCAGCTTTTTCAGTGCTGTGACTAAAGGACTCAACCAGTATAATCATAAGGGGGAAAAGTTTATTTGGGGACTCGGAGGTCTTAGTCCATAGAAGGTTGGCTGGATTCCTTGGGGCTTAAGATGGGGCTGAACATCATGGCGGGAGACTGTGGCAGAGGTAAGGCAGCTTACATCAGGAAGCAGAGAGAGACTCTACTGGCTAGATACAAATATATACCCAAAGCCACGCCCCAATTCCTTTCTGCACCAGCAAACCCTACCACTTCAGTTAATCCCATTAGGGATTGATTCACTGATTAGGCTAAGGCTATAACCCAGTCATTTCTCCTCTAAAACACACTTGAGCTTTCCGGAGACACCACATCTAAACCATAATAAGTGGTTACTGATGACTATTTTTTGAGTACCTTTCCTTTTTTTTCTCCATTCAGTTATTTTTCTGTAACCTCTTTCCAACTTTGTGCATGAATCATTTAAACAGACTTTATTGTTTTTTATTCATTTTTGGTTTTACTGACTAACCATCAGCTCTGCCATTGATTTAATGCATAATATATTATTTAAGACTTTCAACTCTTCCCCCCTCCCAGACTCTTCTTCCTTCTGGTCAGGGGCACTGTTGATTGTTAGTTATCATGCCATTTGTTACATGATGCACTTTATACCATGAAGAATGCCAGAGTGGCCACCTGGCTGTTTTTGGCAATGTTTATGATGATCTATTTAGTGTGCAGCCAGCCTTGATGGGAGGGTTCATGTGTTTGCATTTTGGTCAGTTTTTAATGTAGAAGGTCAAGTATCTTTAGTATTAGCAAGTCAAGATTTGGACCATTTTCAATTAGAGCAATTAGAGAGATGCTGCCACATCTGGCCAGCAATGCGCAGTGGTTGCTCTTTTTCGATCCTGTGGCGGTAACTTTCGGAATGTTTAGTGCAGTGGAACATCTTTCCTGTCTAGTTTACTACTCTTTCTTATACCTCACCAATTTCCTTCCTCTTATCCTTACTCTTCTTGAAATGGAAAATGAGAAATGGTGTCCTCATTCCTCAGCTGAATTCCAGGGCCTGCAGTCCCCATGTCTTTGGTGTGAATCTTGGGTGTGAGCTTGACAAAAGATGGCTTTAAAAAAGCATGCGTGGGTAGGGCAGAGGGTATATAAAAATGACATTTCTAAGCCATTCTCCTTCCCTTATAGTGACGCTCAACCGGAGCTTGGCAATCAAAATCAAGTCTCTTTCTTTCTTTCTTCCCCCCGCCCTTGGTACTCAAGAGCTCCCTACCACCGAGCTACGAGCTACTTCCCCAACCCTTTTTCCTTTTTATGTTGAGACGGGGTCTTGCTAAGTTGTTGAGGCTGGTCTCAAACTTGTGATCCTTTTGCCTTAGCCTCCCAAATTACTGGGGTTACAGGCATGTAATTTTCCACTGTACTTGAATAGTCAAGGACCTATTTAAATTACATCTAAGAATGTACTTGAGTAGATCTCCATGTCCTTTACAGAAAAATAGTGAAAATTTTGGGGTTTGGGGTCATAGGTCCCTTCAGAAGAGTTTTTTTTTTTATATTTTTAAATTATTGATGGACTTTTATTTTATTTATTGGTATGTGGTGCTGAGAATCAAACCCAGTGCTCCACGCATGCTAGGCAAGTGTGCTATCACTGAGCCATTACCCCAGTCTCTCTTTTTTTTTTCCCTTAATAATCATTTTATCCAAATTTTGTGAGATTAAAGTAGTGATGATTGTGAAAAAATTTCTTTTTTAGCTGCTCTGAAAGCAATTGCAGTATAATTGCTCTAGACCAGCAGACTGCCTGGTATGTAGTAGGTACTTTCCAAAAGTCTTGCCAATGATGAAGGATTTACTGCCAAGCAGTTTACATGTGAAATCTCCTGTACTGAGAATCCTTTTACAGAAACTTGCTCTTTATATGGGATAAAATTGTAGCAGGAAATGGTTACTCAGAAACTCTAAACCAGAAAAAATTGAGCCAGTGTATCTTTGTAATTTCAAACTTTCATGGTGAAGCTGAAGTCTAGTTTGATGTGAAATACATTGTGAATACTGTGCACAATCTCCTGTTATTCTCTTGCATTTTATTTTATTTTTTCCCCTGGCATTTTGAACATTGGGAAGCAAAATGCTTCATTTATGTTTTGCTCACATATATGTCCAAATTCAGATGCTTAAGTTAGAGGTGGTAGTTTCCATAGCAGCAGTGACTTTGCCCTTTTTATCTTTTTCTTAGATAGTGAAATATTTAGCATAGGTCAGCCTGAGAGATTATTATTCCTGTCTGTGAGTTCTGAAAGGCTTCCTTGTATGCCTTTGACTTCTTGTGGTGCAGGTCTGTTCAGGAGAAGCCCTGTGAAGGGTGGAATGTAAGTGTGTTCACCTTTTTTTTGGTCAGTGTCCAGCACAGTGCCAGGTGCCTTAACTCAGGGAAATTATTACTTTGTGGTCTTGGAGGCTTCTTCTGTACTCCTTCCTCTTCCTGTTGATATTTTACCCATCAGAACTTCGCTGGGCCAGAGAGAAGGGTTAACTTCAAATGTGGTCTTGGTTTCATATATCCTTGATGAGATTTGCTTATTTTAAACTATGATGTGATGACAGTGGAACACACTTGTCTTCCCCTTTCTCCCTTTGTTACTAAGGCTTGCACTGTTGTAACAAAGGCTTGCTGCTAGGATTTTTGTTGTTAGTGCTGATTCAACTTAAAGTATGAGCTTACACTATAAACTTGAGTATTATAATTGGAAATGGGTACGTGTTAGTAGCAGAGCATGAAGGTCTTCTGCCTTACAAATAACCTGAGATGACTTGGATTCCTCAGGTGCATAAGGCTGCAGTAGAAAGTGTCCCCACTTGGCAAGAAATGCAAAAAAACACATGGATTAATAAGTGCGAAAGTTTTTATTTGCCACTTGAATTACACTTCACAGTCATTCATCCTCTTTCTCTTTCTAACTCTTTGCATTTATTGTGACAGAGGTTATAGGCTTACATGGTAGATATGGGCTCACAGGAGCATAGAGGAATTATCTGGTCCAGCTCAGCAGTTCACAGCAGGCACTGTGTTCCCTCTTCCTATGCTGAGGCTGTTTCAATTAGTCAGGAGAAGAAAGGTGGTGAAGCTATTGTAGATGGAGAAAAGAGGTTGAGCAACAGTGGGAAGCAGCCTGGTAGTGGGAGGAACTACTGGGACTGTGTTTGAGCTTATTGTGTGCCCAGGAGCAGTGAGCATGCTGATGGAGAGGTGAGTGGGAACCAGGTCAAGTTGGATGCCTCACTAGGGAGCTGAGATATTGCTTTTAGACAACTTGAGTCAGTCTTACAATGAGAGATGGTTGTAGGATGCTATTTTGGGGTGGATCTGTACCATGGAATAGAAGATAGATGGGAGGTGGGGGAAGCCTGGAAACGGAGCCTTTTGATAGTCTCAGCCCTGTTTTCAAATCGCAGTTTCTCTGCTCAATACCTGTGTATTGAAATCCTCATTTGTAAATTGAGGATAATATGTATAGCTCATAGTGCACAAGAGGATTAAATGAGATTTTGTTTGTAAAGTATCTAGCTTCAGGCCTGGCACCGAACAAGGAATCAATAAATGCTAGTTTCTTTTCCTTCTCCACTTTTTCCTGTACTCTTTCGATTGTAGGATTCATTGAATTCTGCTATAAAAGGCATCACCTGACCTCTTTTCTGTAGCAAAAGATACCCAAGTCCTTTGGACAGTTCAGGAGTATGTCTTGTTTTTCTTTTTAAATTAAACTTCTTTAAAATCACAGTGCAAACATAAACAAGTAATGTTGAAATTTAGGTTGCTTATAAAATCATGATAGGAGAAAGATGGCAGGGGGCTATTGTATGGTTGTATGAATATATTTGAATCATTTCCCTGAGTTGTGAATTGTATACACTTTGGTACCATGTGATGGATCTCATAATGTGCACACTGTCAGTCTGGAGTCTGCAGTACAGTCATGGATGAGACTTCTTTAGTGCCTTTCTCTTTGACTTATATTCAGATTTCTCATTTACAAGGCAAAGATTGCTTGAATCATCCTTGGAGTCTTACTGGCAAAAAGAGCAAGGAGGGCAGTGATTTGTAATCTTAAATATTAAAATTCCAAGAGGTTGAGCATGAGAAATTGGGGAGGATGGAAGGTGTGTGCACTTTTTGGAGGAAGGACTTGTACTTTTAAAATAAAATGGGCTGGGGATGTAGCTTGATTGGTAAGCGCCCCTGGACTCAACCCCCCCCCCCCCAAAAAAAAAAAAAAATTAAGGTAAAAATAAGGTAAATTAAAACAGAAAGGCTATAACTCAGATGTGAAACACTCAAAATATTGGCACCCAATATATTTAAATATAGTGTTTGGAGGTCGGGGGTTAAAAATTGCAGCAATTTAAGTAAAAATTTTTATCTTTCTTAGTCACCATTTGTGACTGTGAGCTAAATGTAGTTTAACATAGCATCTGCTTTGGAGGCCCAGGACAGGATCTGACAATCACAGTATGGAAAGCCTGCAAACCATACTTTCTGTCCGCACTGTTCCCTTTTCATGTTAAGACTCTCCCAGCAGAACTGTGCAGCCTGGTTGCCTATTTCAGGGAGACCAGGCCTTACTTGAAAGACAGATGAGGAGATTTTCTCTGGTAGCATTTAAAAGTGGCATCTTCCTTGATCCAGCAATAATGATAATAGCCCCTAATATTCATTTAGCTCTTCAGAGTTTGTAAAGTGCTTTGACATTGTATCTGTCAAAATATGTGTACATAATAAAAGCTTTTAAAGAGAACATACCTGTTTACCCCCTCCTCCCCTTTCCAGAGTGGAAATAATTCAAAGGCTAAGTGCTTTTGTAGTTTGTTTCTTAATTTTCTGATGTTAAAATGTAGCCTGTGATTTCATCTGTATCCTCCTCCTTCAGCCTATGGGAAATGGCTACCACATCTCAACAACTGTCGGAAATACATATGTACACACTGTGGTTATATTACACATTTATTATGCTCAAAGAATTGCCGCGTTATTCATCTCTAAGGTGGAGAAACTTGCCCCTGCAAACTAGGAGAGATCCTTAAGCATTCATTTTAAATGTGCTTTACTTTAAAAGGGCTTTTGAGATAGCATGAAGCTGGAAGTCTGATGAAAGTAGGAGTGGAGGCACTTAGCTGGGTGCGCTGGTCAGGAGTCGTCTAGAGCGGCAGCATCTTGTCTCCTTCCTTGTTAGATAACTGAGATCTAGGATTGGTGGTGTCGACCTGTGTGGATGTAAGTGGATAGCATCTGAGGCTGAGAAGGGCCTTACCTTTTCTATAGTGTATAGCATTGACTTTTGTTCCTTTTTTTAAAAGCATTAAATCTTCTGTTCATTCTTTACAAATTTCCTTGTGATACTGTCAGCAGTCTTAACTTTTTGGAGTCACTAGGAGTAAAAATAACACTAATTGAACGCAATTGTTGTCTTTTTTTTTTTAATGTAGTAAAAAACCAGGAGCTTAATTACCATAGAAAGTCAGATGTACCAAGAGTTTTTTCCTAGCTGATATGTAGTCTTTAAGGAAAGTTGTCTTTTGAAGAAGAGCTGGACCAAAGGAAGTAAATAACATTCTTGGTAAGAATTTTTAAGATGCCCTAAATTTCCTTACCAAGTAATTTATAGTCGGTCTAAATCGGAAGTGTACATCTCTTGGGAGTCTCATCACTGAACACATCAACTGAACAGAATGTTTTATAAGCAAATACGAGTAAGTGAGGTGATCTACATTTCAGAGAGGGAGAAAGCTGGCAGTGAGTACTGATCAAGAATTCTAATGGACAGGGGAAGAGTACATTTCTCTGCTTTCTATAGTGACTCAATGATTCGAAGATCTTATATGCCCTGGGATACCACATCTTAATTTTCAGTTTCCCCAAAGTCCTACAGAAATAAATTTTAGTCTTCCAGCATTACTTAGGAAATATGTATACCTTGTTTTGTTGATACTTGAGATGCCATTATTTTGGTATAATCTTCTTGAACACTTAACTGTAGCATTTGGCTTCCTTTGTAAGTCCTGCTAAATGACAGCGAAGAGTAAAATGTTAGTCTCAGTGGACAGATGGAGGATTGTGGCTCTTTATAATCGTTGAGAGTTAAAAAATGTTATTGTGTCCATAAGCCTTCCTTGACTTTCATATTTCCTTTAGAGTAGGCATTCTTCCTGTGCTGGAGCTCAAATATGACAGTATTTTAGTTTCTCTGTCCTACAGAAGAGCTATGTTTTAACCTCCCTAATGAAAATACTTAACTACTGGGATTAATTTGAGGATTTCCAATCAGCCTTTCACAACTGGTACTATCCTGAGGGTGTTCCCCATAGCTGTGACTTTCCTAGAAGAATGTGAAGTTAATCCAATTTCTATGTTGATTACTATGTTAAATGTCTTAATTTAGCAGTTGAAATCTATCTGCCTGTACTAAACAAAAACTCTGCTACAAAAGCTGTGGGTGTAGTTGATTTTATTCTTATTGTACTCATATCCTTTTTAGGTTCTATAGCCAGATAATGGCATGGAAATTAATTAGGCCCACTGAGGTTGGAATGAAAGAATGAGGTTGCAATGATTCATCACCAGAAGGTAACAGTTTAGCTTGTTCCAGCCTATAACCAAGATTGAGTTAACCTGTGATTTAACCATTATAAATGACCTGACTGAAAAATACAGATTTAAAAGTTTATTTCCATTTAAAAAATTGTAATTTATTCTCATTAGTTTTTGTCTACTTTGTTTTTAAACTTTGGGAGCAGGGAGGAAGCTTTGAAATATTTTTTGATTTTTAATTTCGAATGTTTAAAGGGGTTCTTTTGAATTTGAGAGTTGTTCAGTGGTTGCGTCTTTGAAGTTACTGATTTTTTGATTTTATATTTGCTATTAAATGAATCGGTTGCTGAATTCTTATAAATAATTTTATATATATATACACACACACACACACACACACACACACACACATGGGGCTGGGATTGTGGCTTAGCTGTAAAGCGCTCGCCTAGCACGTGCAGGACCCAGGTTCGATTCTCAGCACCACATAAAAATAAAGGCATTGTGTTGTGTCCATCTACAAAAAAGATATTCATTCTCTCTCTCTCTCTCAAAAAATTATATAGTGAATATATAACTCAATATTTATAAACTCAGATTTTTATATGTTGGGTTTTTTAAAAGACAGTCCCCCCCATTTCAGATATCTATAGAAGTTCTTTGTTTATTCATGTGCTCTTGTCCCTAGCACACAATAAAACATTTGGTGGTTTATCTGAATATGTGAGCACTTGGAGTCTAAACTAATTTCTTGATGATGGATTTTAAGAGTTTACTGCTATCCGGAATCTTCTGAGCATATCTAGAATCTGACAACTTCTCTTCTGACATCACCATGGCCAGTGTCACTGTCATCCTACCCCTGGATTACTTCAGTTGCTCCTCAGCTAGTCTGCTTCCAAACTTGCTGAGTGCTCCTGCACACCCACACACAGTTTATTTTCATAGAAGCCACATGCTACTCTTTTTGCTTAAAACCTTTCATGGTTTCCTTTCTTATAGTGGCCTTCTAGGCCTTACGTGGTCTGGCCTCATTACCTCTTTGATGCATCTCCTTCTACTCTCCCTTGCTATTCTTCTGCACTGAACAGCTTTGCCATTGTTGGTCTCTCTACCTAGAATGATCCTCTTCTGATAGTCCCATGGGGGCTGTTTTTGTTTCCTATTATACCTATAACAAAGTATTGTAAACTTAACAGTACACAAATTTTTTATGTTCTAATCCTGAAGGCCATGAGTCCACCAAAGTGGGTCCTTGGGGGCTAAGATGAATGTACTGGCACATCTGAGCTCTTTCTGGAGGCTTTGGAGGAAAATGCTTCCTTGCCTTTTCCAGCTGGTAGAAGTTGCCCATATTCTTTGGCTGGTGACCCCTTTCAAAGCCAATGAAGGCCTGTTAAATTCTTCCCATGTTGCATCACTCTGATGCTGACTTTCCTGACCCTTGTAATCACATCAGACCCACCTGAATAATCCAGGATAATCTCTTTTCAAGATCAGTTTATTTAGCAGCCATAATTTCATCTGCAACCATGATTTCCCCCACTATGTATGATAACATATTCAAAGACATTGGGGAGTAGGAAGTGGACATGGAGGGCAGGAAGGGGGACAGTATTCTACCTATCACAGCAGCCAGCTCACATGTTTTTCAAACCTTGACTGCAACCTTTCCTTCAACCTGAAGCTACCCAAGCCCTGTCTACACATTCTCAGGTCCTCTCACTCCATATTTTCATTGCAGATAAAGATACCAGGGTGTTACTTCATTGCTGTAACTCAAGCACCTTGTACTGAATTTAGCCCATGGTAGTTGTATATGTATATTTGTCAAATGGATGAACAGGGTATGAAGCTTAAGCAGATCTTTACTTCCCATTGCCTGTTAATGGACTTAGAGTGTAGGGAAGTACTTGGGACCCTAAACTGAAGTTTCAGAAAGACTGGTGTTGGAGACATTGTATTTTGTTTATAGGAACACTAAAGGGCCAAGAGATGATGTTGGCTGCCAAAGAACATTCTTGTGACTTCTTCTGGTAGCTCTTGAACCTATGTTAGCCTTAAGGACAAAAATCTGAGTTTGAGGTTGTTGGAATCCATAGAGCTGGTGAGTGTGGAGCAGGCCTGTAATTACAGTGTGCCTGTAATCATAAGATTGAGAGCCATGACTTGAATCTGATGTGTTTCTAAATGCCTTTGTGCCTGTAATCCCAGAGGCTTGCCAGGCTGAGGCAGAAGGATCACAAGTTTAGAGTTGGCCTCAGCAACTTAGCGAGGCCCTAAGTAACTTAGCGAGGCCTCTCAAAATAAAAAAGGGCTGGAGATGTGGCTCAGTGGTTAAGTGCTCCTGGGTTTGATCTTTGGTACTTTAAAAAAAAAAATGGTGTGGATGGGGTGGGGTGGAGAGTTGACAAGGATTCTAGGATTGAGGAACTACCTTGAAGCTTAAAGTCACAAATTATTTTAGGAACATAAAGCAAAAAGATTTAAAGAAAACAAACTTAATGGGTCTGTCTTGTAACTGACATGTTAGCCCTGTGACTTCAGTGCTTGGTTAACTGTTCTCTTAATTCAGTAAAGCCGGCAATGTATCTTGAACATGCCGTTTTAGTGACTTGAATGAGAAAGATAAAGTGTTTGTTCAGAATGGTGTCCCCCAGACTAAGGACCCAAAGGGCTACTTATCCAGTGCTCACCTGTGAGCTTCTGTGATGATTTCTCTGCTTGCTTTGTGTGCATTACTTTCTTGCCTCAAGTTCCCTAAAGGAAGATGCTTCTTGGCCAAGGCTGTTGGTTTTCTTGCTTTTGCTTTTTGCTGGGCTTAGTTCTTAAATCTGAGAGACAGATGTCTTCAGCTCATCTTGTAACTTGGCCTTTAGAGAGAGAGAGACTTGATGTGATCAGAGGGAAGGCACTGGAATGCCCTGACCTGGTGCTGTGCTACCTTAGGTATGGAGAACCTTCTGGCTGCAAGTTAGTGTGGAGACCAAGGTCACTAGCCACACAGTACCTTTCAACTCTGGGAGATGCTTGTCCTTGCCTCTAGCCATGATTCTTTACAGAGATTGTTTTCATTTGTGTTTACCTAAGCTTTTCTAGTCAACATAAGATTGAGAGCCATGACTTGAACCCTGTGTTCTAAATGTCTTTGTGTCAAAAACCCTTCCTTTTTTTTTTCTCTTCTGAATTTACCTTTTCTTCTTTCTTGTTCCTAAAATCATATCAAAATCTCACATGACACATCTCTATAACCTTGTCAGAAGCTTGGAACATCTTTATGTGATGATTTTGGATTTGTCCTGGCTTCCATGTTTTTGAGTTGGCAAGTTGGTGAGACAGGTTCTTGAAATAAAACCATACAACTGATTGCTTGAAAAATCAATGGTTTCCTTTGTTGTAATGTGTAATAGAAATCTGGACTTAAATGGCTGAGGTTGGCTGGTGGGATGCGCCAAAAATTGAAAGTATGATTTCATAATTATCTCTGGTATGAAATATTTGAAGTAGGGTAGAAAACCAAGCTACAAGATTTGCATGCAATTAAGGATATGGTTTGTCCTTAGGTTTTTTTGAAGAAACTATTTTTATCCTTTGCCTGCATAGACCCTTGACATGGGGATAGGGTGGATTGGGGTGCGGATCTTGGAGGCAAGCAGAATAGCATGAGCAAAGGCAGGGAGTGAAGCACTGGACTTTTGGAGGGAGAAGGAAGAGCTCATGATTTTTAGGTCCCTGAATAAGCAGGCTGGAAGATTAGTTGTAGAGGCTCACTGGTGTTTATACCACTTCCATTGAGTAACTTACAGGTAAATGATAGGTAATAGGGAGCCATTGATGGTTTAAGAAAATCCTCCTAGGAATAGGCTGATTTTTGCACTGGGGTGAGGAAGGACCTTTCTAGAGGTTCTAATCTGGTGGTCCAGAGGAGGGTGAGAACCTGATTAGAAAGGTAACCATAGCAATGGAGTGGGTATCAACTGCATAGATTTAGCAAATGCTGTGTAGTGGCCATCTCTCCAGTCTTCCTGAGCCTTTAATTACAGAACTCTGGTTACTGTATCATGTGGTTGTGGAAACTTGTTCTTCTCAGATACTATACCAAGTGAATTTAATGAGAATTCTGAGAATATATTTAAGATGATTTTGGTTAGCAGTCTTGTCTTTCTTGGTGGTTGTCTGTTGAAGGTTTGAAAATAGTGAAGAAGCTGATTGTCTTAGCTTTCAGAGTTTTTTTTTTCCCCTAAAACTAGGAATGATTGTGAGATAGAGACTTCTCAAGAACATCTTTTATGTGATCAGGAACTATTGGACCACTTCAACTTCTCTAATTCTTAGTATTGCCAGATAGGAAAACTAAAGTAATAGCATTAGTCCCACAATTCCACTTTTGCAAGAAACTATAGATATTGAAGTACACAGTGGACCATTTAAAGAAAGAAAGAAAAATCAACCTAAAAAGCCTCTATAGCCTTTTGGAAGTAAACTTGGTGACTGTGAAAAAAATTAGTCTGCCTTCCTCTCTCCCTGCAAATTAAAATCCATGCTCCCACCAAACTAATACCTCATTATTATCTCTTGGAGCACACAAAGATGTAGAATATTCTAAATTGAGCTGTGCTAAAGTGTCTTTTCATAAATTACTATATAGAGAATGATAGGAGGAAAACCAGTCTGAATTGGCACAATTGATCTCTAAATTAAGAGGCAAATATATATTGAAACATTATTTTTTAAGTCTTGAAACTAATGGCTCTGTTTCAGTAGAATATGGCCTTTTTTCCTTCCAAAGAGTTTCAGAGCCAGTGGAATCTATAAATAGTACACAGCCCAGTTGTCTGTGGTAGATTGAGTAGAGCAGAATCGCCTGTCCTTAAGTGAAGGGGAAGTAGCTTTACATTTTTAGTAACTGAATTGTTGGCCAGCATAAAGGTAAGGGCCATGTGAGCAACTTATTTATAACTTCCCATAAAGGTATGTGTCTGCCTCAAGCGGAGATACTGTCTGGGGTGTTTGAAATGTAAAAGTGCAGTAGAATCATTTTCCATACACAGCCTTCCTAGCTGGTTGGTTCAGTAAAGTGATTGTTCATATCCCTGGGGCTTTCGGAAGGAGGGGTGTCAATAGATGAGCTCATTATTGTCCACCTCCTATGGAACACAAGGGACTAAGGCCATTATATTTGAATCTGGTTTTATGTAGTGAGGGATGTTTAGATATTCATTCCCAAGGATTTTCTGGACATAAGTCTAGGCTTGGTTTAACCTGCTGGGTGTGGTCCTTTTGCCCTCGTCCTGTGGTCTAACCACACTTGGGTTCTTGTTGTAGTATTTCATGGATATAAAGCACTTTTTTTTAATTTTTTTTTTTTACTTTTTCACAGGTTCAGTTTGACTATAGGTAGTTTTTCTGGAAAATAAAGAACAGAGTCAGGCCGAATTTTCTGGCTGCAGTGGGAGAAGGGAAGAAGAGTAAAACATTTTCATGGCATCCTGTAAAAGTATGTTAAACCCTCTTGGTAGATGCCAGAAAATGGAATCCATCATTGCCCATTATTACTGTACTTCCTAGCATCATGAATGAATCACTTAATAGCCATGGAAATATCTAATGAAAATTTTAAGTTATAAACATAAGGGACATTTTTGGCCCTCCTTTGGTATTCATTGTCTATTTTCAAAGAATCAAAAATTTTTTTTTTTTATTATACTGACCATTTAAAGCATCTGCGTGTATGGCTGAAAAGTAAACTTTGGCTTTTGTGCCAATATCATGGCTCTGTTTAGTATTTGGGCAAGTTGTAATAAGTGGTAAATGGCCCATTAACTATATGGGAGGCCTCATGGCAGCACTAATTTCAAATCGTGCTGGGTTTACAATTTACATATTAAAAAATGTTCATTTGATTTTGTTCAGGGACAGCGCTGACATCCTATACAAACATTACTCCAAACAATCCTATTTATTGGTCCAATTATTTCAATTGAAAGATGCTGGTTTACTGCCTCTTAGTATATGTGAACAACTCTCAGTGAAACTGTTAGAGAATAGTTTGACTATAGTGGCAGAAAAACCTCACAGGGTTTCCATTCACTTTTAATTTTAAGTCCCAGGATTAAGGATCATTTGTAGTATAATGTAACAGTGGGGCAGATATAGCTTCTCTTAATGCCCTTTTGATATTTTGGGGAAAGCATACTTTTATGTAAAGCAATCACTTATGAATTGCATGATCGCTTTTTCTCACTACAAAATTTCATTCACATTTCCTCCCTTCTCCCACGCCCTTAAGAGAAAGGACAGCATGCAGTATTTTGCTTTTTTTTATTTTTTAATTTTTGAGGGATGGTTTAAGGTAGTTTTTAGGATAGATGCCAAGATAACTAGCTAATATTGTTTTAAAATCAGGCTCTTAATTAAAAATGCTTACATTTGTGCAAGAAAACTACATGTTAAAATGAATTTAGAAAGATTAGATTGGAATTGCCTCAAATTCAATTAAGCCACACTGCATGGACGTGCTGGGAATATCAATACAATCACTGTAAATTTTGTACAAACTGATTTGTTGCATTATCTTGCTCATCTAACATACGGTACTTTTTGTGTCCATATTGCAGACGGCAACTCCAAACTAACATGGCAGTCAGACTGTGTGATGTGGCTTCTCTGCTTAGAAGTGGTTCGTGGGCAGCAGAGCCTTGGACTGGGGTCTGTGGGATTTTTCTTAAATTCTGTAGGCTACTTTTTTTTAGCATGTTGCAGGAGTGCTGAGGCCATACCAAACACTTGAACCTTTCATTTGGCATACTAATTGTTCTTATATTTAACCTATATGGTATGGCCATCATTAGGATTTAAAGCACATTGCAATTTTAACTAGTGGTATATGTAGATCAGAACCATACTCTTGTATGTAACTTTTTATAATCTAAATTAGGATTTAGCACAGACTCAAAAGAGTGACAACATGCTTTTTTAAAAAAAAAACAACAAAAAGTTTTGGTATGGTCTGAATACTAAGTTACCGTAATTCTTTACATTCTGTTTACTATGTATTTTTTTGGTTACTACATTTT
Source organism: Marmota marmota marmota (assembly GCF_001458135.2). Lineage (NCBI taxonomy): Eukaryota > Metazoa > Chordata > Mammalia > Rodentia > Sciuridae > Marmota > Marmota marmota. The sequence goes on from NW_026000101.1 coordinate 26,909,207, forward strand.
GAACTTATTTAAAATTCCTGATGCTCAAAAAAAAAAAAAAAAAGTTGAAATTGTAAATCTGGCTGGAAATTATTTGCCCAGTAACTGTTGAAAGACTTTGCATTCTGTGAACAGTTGTGTTGAGCCTGTCAATGGAATATGCATTATTTGTAAAATATAGCACATTAGTATCATTTTATTCTGAGCAGATGGTCCTATAGCTGAGAGATGCTGTAATTTTCAGTGCACACAGCCTACTGCAGCTGTTCACTTGAATGTTGGCTTAGGAGCTCATTCTTGCCACCTGAACATGGAAATAAATGTGCAATTAAGTGAGGAGTGTTTGTTGTCCTTGCTAAATCCTGCTAATTTCAGTCAGTGAACACTTTATTTCAAATGCCATCCCAATGAGCTTTAGTCCGAATCTCACATTTACAGCTTTCATAGCTTCTGCACATACCCTAACTTTTGAATAGTGGTTTGTTTTAAATGGCTTTGGGCACTTTCATCTTGTAGTTAGTTCATTGTTTTCATAACTGCTCAGCATAGGTTAACCCCCTGAAGGGCAGTCCACTAACATTCAACAAACTCAAACAGTTATACTTTATTAGGAAATCTGAAACCTACCTTCTAATTTTCAGATAGATTTGTTAAGTATAATAAAACCCATATCTTGAATTACTTGATTTTTTTTTTTCTTAAGGATTTCCAAAGGTTTCTCTATTTTCCTTGACCTCCTTAAATTATTCTCTGAAAATATTCACCTGAAAAAGGTAGCTTGCAGCTTGGAGAACAAATACCCAATTCTTTGAAAGTGAGATGAAATCATGGAAAGGTTACAAGTTGTAACTAATGATACTGCCTAGCCATTTTGGATTTGGTCTTTTTGTTTGTTTTTATTTTGTATTTTAACTTGACAGCACTGATTTCTTGTCCATTCTGACCAGACTCAATCTGGTTAGTTAACCAGTCTCGATCTGTCTTTGTTGCCTTCTTTTATAAACATCTCTTGACAGTAGAGATTTCTTAGCCACTAATGTGCCCCGTTTATTTTTCTTAGGCAATTTGCTTTAAAAACAACAATTTTTTTTTCTTTAGTCATAATGGTAGCCCTCTTTCCCTCTCCTTTGCTTTTTTTCTTTACCTCAGATTCTTTGCCTTTTCTATATTAAAAATTCCCTAAAATTAGCATTCCATCAATTTAGAGTTGTCATGTTGAGCAGTTGTTCTTTGTGGAACTGAGTGGTGCTTTGAATGAAATGCAAAGGATAATCCTTTCAGTGATGCTTTGATTTTTGGGTTTCCCCCCAGTCTTGGCTGTCCAAAGTTAGGTAACCATTGGAAAATGCTTTTGGAAAACTTGGGGCTATGGTTTGTGATTCTTGTTCAAAGAATAATAGGATTGGTTTTTAGGGGACTAGATCCACATTTGCTTAATAAGTGATTTTTGTAGAGTAGCTTGAATATTTTGAGGCCATTTCCCCCAATTCTGTCACTTACCTGGTATTTGGAGTTTATAGATACCTTAAAATGAAAATTCCTTGGGCTGGTCTGTTTGCAAAAATTGATTTATTTACATTGTTGTTTTGGTGGACTGGATATTTTTTTTTTCCTCAGTCAAGGAAAATATCATACTGAATTGTTTGGGGATTTTTATTTCGATGCTATAGTTCAGTTCCCTTGTTGGTGATCTTTAACTGCCAAGATTGACAAGAATGGCCTATTACATTCTATAAGGTAGACAAAATACAGCTTCACTTTTAAGTTACCCTATAAATCCTTTTCATTCCCTAACATATAACATTTTTCTTATTTCCTACCAATGGTGAGGTATAAGATATTGTCAATCAAATATGAAAACCATTTTCAATATGTAACCAAAACAGTACATGTTGACAAATTTGTATTTTTTACAGTACTCTTGCTCCTTGATTTTAAGTTAATGGATGTCTGTCAGTTTTAGAATATTGAACTTCTTAGGCTAATTGAAAATCCTCTTCAGATTTAGTAGGTCATTTTTTTTTTTGTTTGTTTTGGTAGCATGTTAAGCACTTTTATTTTCTAGTATGATTTTTAGCCAGGGCTCATTCTTTGCCCTCTGGTACTCTGGACACTGCAGGTGAGTGAGGCTACGTGAGTAGAGCAAGAATGTGATGCTAGAAAATTCACAAGATTTAAGTTGTGCTCATGTGCATGTATGGAATATATATGTGAAAATGTAATTGCAATATTTAATTGAATAACTTAATATGAAGTAAAAATTAGTGTAGGTGTTTCCCTTTTTGTTGAAGCTTTGTTGTAATTTCAGCAGAATAACTTGTGTTCAGTGACAAGTGTTTAAACTCTTAGATGGAATCTCTAATAGGTTGTGAAATATGAATTCTGACATTTCTTGTTTTCTCTGTTTTTAGCAGGTAATTGCTGCCATGGAAACACAACTGTCTAATGGGCCAACTTGCAATAACACAGCCAATGGTCCATCCACCATAAACAACAACTGCTCGTCGCCAGTTGATTCTGGGAACACAGAGGACAGCAAGACCAACCTAATAGTCAACTACCTTCCTCAGAACATGACACAGGAGGAGCTAAAGAGTCTTTTTGGGAGCATTGGTGAAATAGAGTCCTGTAAGCTTGTAAGAGACAAAATAACAGGTATGCAGTTTTATATAGATAATTCATGTTGAAAGGGTTATGTTTCAGGATATGAGAGTTTAACAAGTATGCTATTTGGAAATCATTCAGCACTGCTGTTATTCACATCTAGACTTTCTGTTACTGATTGTTCAGAACAATGAAACTTTAGAGTTTTAAGTTTCCTTTCAAAGCATGAAAATTTTGAAGTGCAGTATCCACATACACACACACACACACACACACACCCCTAGTTGATTGCAAACATTAAGATTGTATGAAGCATACATAGGCCTCTTGCATATTTTATGTTGTAAATTTGAGTGCTAATATATATTCATTTGTGTTGCATACCTTATAAGCCCAAAATACCAAACTAAATATTTGAAGTCAGTAAAGAATACTGAGTGTAGTGTTAAGAATGAGACCAGGAGTATGAACTCCTAATTAATCGTGGGACCTTGGACAAGTCAGCTCTTAGCCTCAGGGTTCTCTTGGTAAAGTGAGGTAGAATGCAGAAAAGGGGTCACACTAGGTTATTTCTCAGGTCAGTTTGGATTTCTTCTGAGAGAATACTTTTGGCTGTTCTGTCATCAAGACCTCAGGGATCATTCTCTCTATGGGAGTTCCTAGATTTAGCACCAGGACTTGATTGGCCTCACTATCCTGTTTCCTTGAGCCAAAGATTAAAGTTCACAGAGGGAATTTATTTACAGAGTCAAACAAAAGCTGATCGTTATCATTCCATACCAAATCATTATATTTTTAACCAATTATATTGCTTTAAAGTTTGCATTGATATTATCAGGAAAGTTCTTTTATATTATTGACTACTGATAATCAGATGGATGAGATTTTTCAGTTTCTTTTCCAAAATGAGACTGAGCAGCATAGTGAAATTTATAAAGAAACAGTTTTTGAAAAGTTGGAAAAGGTGGAGAACTAAAGGCTCTCCTTCATATCTCTGTGAATTTCTTTTTAATTTTGTTTTTAGCAAACAATATTATTTTCATGTGCATTTGCTAACCTCTTTGACATAAATGATAAAATGTGATAAATGGCATGAAGACTGTGATATAAATTATGTGGTTTGTTTTAATAGCCACATATACCATTAAAAATGCTTAAATGGGGCCTGGGGTTGTGGTTCAGTGGTAGAGCGCTCACCTAGTACGTGCGAGGCCCTGGGTTTGATCCATAGCACCACATAAAAACGGTAAATAAATGAAATACAGGTATTGTGTCCAACTACAACTAAAAAATATTTTTAAAAAATGCTTAAATGCATAAAATCACATTTCTTTGTTATGAGACAAGGAATGGTAAATGAAAATATTAAATCTTACATCTTTGTATTAAGCAATTGCTATGGGAAACATTTTATAGATTTTCAAATCTTATCTCTGATCAGACTTGAATTATCTTATTCTTCCACAAACCTTTTACTAGTTATATGACATAATAGAATAAATTTGACTTCTGCATCTTTACACCCTTGCCTCTCCAGCTTCAGTGTAGTGAACAGTGGTAATAGAAATGCATGAAGGCCAGGTCTGGTGGTGCACTCCTGTAGTTCCAGTTCAAGGCCAGCCTCAGTGACTTGGTAAGACTGTCTCAAAAAAAATTTAAAAAGGGCTAAAGATGTATAGCTCACATTAAGCACCCCTTGGTTTAAACCCAAATACCAATAAATAAATAAATAGTAAAAATAAAAGAATCTGATATCCCAGCTAGATATTGGAAAAACTCTGTTATTATTTGTTGTCCATTAGCTGCACCCCTTATCCTCTCCTCATTACCTTTTCAGTGAGACGGAGGTAATGGATTTCCCCACTGTGATACAGTTTCTTAAAATACCTGATAACCTAGTTGCAGGATGTTTTTTAAGCTTCAGGAGATAATCATAATTATTCCTCAAAATAAGTATCCCATTGAAAAATCTGAGAAATGCAATAGTTCTCTATCCATGCTGCAGATAATTAGCATATTAAGAACTATAAAGACACTATAAAGTGCAGTAAATAAAACCCATTCAATTTAGTTACCCAGCCTTATTTTATTACAGAATTTATTTGACAGGGGTGGGTGGTGTCCCCCAACACTAAATTTCCACTGAACATGTTGGCTATAAAAGCTTTTGAAGTCATTGTAGTTATCAGACAGTTTAATCTGAAATTCTTCCCTAACCTGATCACATCAATAAAATACTAGTATATTCATAAAATGAATGAAGTGATAATGAAGTATAAGTTTGAAAACTGAGAAGCTACATATGAGTATTGCATACCTCTACTTCTGTAACCCTGTTTTTATTTAGCTTACTGACATCTTATTTGTAGTATGAGTGAAAATGGCTTTCAAAAGGGTCTGACTCATTTAGCTTTAAGCAAAAATTGCCTTAGAATTGTTTTTTTAAAATTCTGAACTTTTAAATAAATGTTTGTATTGGACAAAATAGTCTGTTAGATGGTACATATAAAATACTGAGTTCTGAGTGGTTTTATGTTGCGAAGTAGGCATATATTTCTAAGACTTACTATTAACACCTCTAGGAAGATTTCGAAGGAAATTTGTGGGAATGTGAACCCTGCCCTATTGAGTTTAGAATTGGCCATATTGTGTAGTTTCTCAGTACATATTTTAGAGACAGGTCAGGATTCTTGGTTTCCTCTCTAATTATTCAACTCCTAGGGAGCAGCTGGGTCAGACTTCTGTATTTCGATATTATAGCAGCTTGAACAGTAATTATCTGGGTTATATGAAAACTTGAATCACTCATTAGGAAGGTGATTTGAAATTCTTCCTTTCACTTTTCTTAAACCTAATTTAATGATGAATTAGAAAATTATATCCCAGATACAAAAATACCTAGTTAGGAATGTGTGTACCTACCTCTTTCCTAAGTTCAAGAAGAGAGCATATAATTGTCAGTGTTAGCAAATTATGTCACTATTTTAATAGAATGAGGATTGGTGTGGTACATTAGGAAATATCTTCAGAAGCAAATACAATAACCTTCTCTCTAGCCTATATTCTATTTATTGTGCTGTTTGTCAGGCCCTCTTTTTGGGCTGGTGCCCAGCTTTATGCCTCAGCCTGTTTCCTCTCTATAGGCATTCATCACAAAAAGCCACTGTTGCTTGCACAGCTTAGCTGGTGTTGGTCCATACTTAAGAGTTCTTAAATCACTTTCAAGTTGTTGACACCTGCTGATGCTGCATTCTAGAGGAGTGAAATGAACTTTCTATTGTAAGGAATGAGTAGAGCCAAAAAGCCCTGTAGGTGACCTTAGCCAACCCTTTTACCTGTTTCCAGCAAACAAGTGATGAGAGACCCAGGTTTGTGAAATGACTGGTTCAAGGCTACACAGCTATTACATAGCATAGAGAAGTGTTCAGAATATTGTCTTAGGATTCTCTATTCAGATTTTCTTCTTAGTCTATTGTTGGAGGCATGAACTCATTTAAAGTTAAGCATAACCATGAAGATATAGTGACACATCCAACAAGAGGAGGGGATTTTGTGGGCCTATTTTTTTGAAAGGAAGATAGAAGATTCATGAGGGAAAGGATTGAAGGATACATAGAATGAAGAAGAACATCCATGCTTTCCTAGAAATATTATCTGTGGTTTTGAATTAAGATGTTTTAGCGCACTGTCTCCTGAATCCATCAGCACATCTTTACCTAAGGGAATTAAAAAAAAAAAAATATATATATATGGGATGCCTTTGGACCTTGCTCTCAGAGAGTTCCCAGGTAATTTCAAAGCCCATCCATTTTGGGCATTGCTGGTGTCCTTGGAAGTCCCCTTGGGGCAAGCGGGAGAGGTGCTGTCTCTGCAGTGCCTAATTCTGTGGCAGGCATTCAGGTGCTGGTTTCTCCTCAGCATTGGTCTCTGATGAGTTCATTCTTGGGGATCAGGACTAGAGATGTTGAATGTGAAAGTTCTGAGGCTGTGACTTTACTGACTACCTGCCTTTCCCTGAGTGTGTATGTCTGTGTAGCTAGTATTTTGGAACTCCGGGATGGATCATTCTCTAATGGTTACTTTTCTTTTCTTCTGAAAGAAGAGCTAGACAATTATAGAGGCTTTAGATAATGAGCATTGCTTGTTTTATCCTGGTGTGATGCTTCACTTTTACAACATGAATTGTTTGAGGTGGGACTTGTGCCGACCCCATTAGCTTCCACCTAGAAGCTTTCACACAAGAGGGAAAAATAAAATGCAAAGTAGACAAACAATGTAAACTATAGGGGCCCAAGGAGACTTTGTAGATGTCAACTACCTCTAAACAGGTGGTGCCTTGTAGGTAACCCGGGCCTCTTTTTCTACTGTTAAGCATTGGTATAGTGAAATCTTTTTTATATAAGGGTTATTAGTTTTCTGAGAAATTTTTTGTACCTTTATTTTATTTATTTATTTTTATGTGGTGCTGAGGATCGAACCCAGGGCCTCGCATGTGCTAGGTGAGCGTTCTACAGCTGAGTCACAACCCCAGCCCTTCTGAGAACTTTAAAGCTAGTTTTGATCTTGTTTATTCTATGGAATACTGATTTTGAAATGTTATTTTAGTGGCATAGGATTCCCCCAACCTGTTTTTTTTTTTTTTTTTTAAATAAAGACAGTCTTAGCTCCTTGGGTTTTAAACAGATAAGTGGTATTCTTATTAGTCTAATGGATACCTTCAAATTTAATAGCATTTATTTGCTGTGATGAAGTCAGTCGATCACAGTGAACACAGGCTGTTTTGATGACCATTAATTTGAAAATATGGTTCTGTATGTCAATTACAATCTTAAGTGAGTCTGTTAGGATAGGTCCAGAGTAAGGAGATCAAGATACCTGAGTCTCACAGACAAGTAGTTGAAAACAGCAGGGTGGTTGGGCGAGTGGGTGGGTAGTAACTTAATAAACACCTTATTCTGCAGTGTTTGCTATTTAATCAGAAAGATGATGGAAAGGCTTGTGTGTTCCTGGGTTTGTAGGAAACAGATAACTTGGCTGGCCAGGGGTAAATGCTTTGGAGGCTCCAGATGTGTTAACTGGAATACAGTATGTTTGAATTTATTTTCAGATTTTATTGGCTAAATTTGTATAAAAAGAAATTTGTACTGAGTTTGTGGAATCCCTGAGGGAAGTTTGAAACATCTCTAACAGATAAAAGGTACCAGAAAAGCTTTTTGTTTATCAATATGTCTTTAGGTCTAATTATCTCCCATTGTATCTTTTTCTTTTCCAAAGGTCATGGTCAGTCATTTAAAAATTCTATGTTACCACTATAGGAGTTGTTTTATGAAGTTTTGGAAAAATACCTTTTGAATTTATTCTTCAAGGTTGTTTTTCAGCTGAACTTGGTTATTTTTATGGAACAATATTCAGTGTTATTGTTGATCATTTTGATCAATTATAGGATAATGAAACTAGAATTTATAAAATTTAAGAAGTCAAATGCAGTTCGTTCTTGTCAGAGGAAAGACTTCTACTGTTGGATTAATTTGTAGGTCCTCAGATACTAAACGTAACAAAAGGCGGATTAATTAGAGAAAAGACACGTGACATTTATTAGTATTTCACAGGCTCCAGAGTTCATAGAAATAAGTGAAATATAAAGAGGCAGTTAGACTTAGGGGCTTCTATAACATTTTAACAAAGGAAAGGTTTGGGTTTTAAAGGATGATATATTGTGGGTGAGTGACTAGAAAATACATGGAGACAATTACCAAAGGAAGAATTATTTTTACCATGGATTGTTTATGCAGACTTATCTGGGTCTACTCTATCTCTAATGATAAGAGTCATTTCTCCTCTTATCAGTATGAATAAGGGGACACCTTCATGTGGGTATTTGTTCTTTAGGGCAAAAGGGGGAAAAGCAGAGAATTCTTGCATCTGTTGATTCTCATTTGCCATCAGCTTAAAATAATACTTAAAGCCAAAGTGGAATGTCTTAGGATGGCATATTCTGGGTTTCACCATGAAGTAAGTTAACTCCCAGCTAGCAGACTTATACAGAAAAGCTGCTTCCTTGGGTATCCTATGGTGGTGAGACATTTAATGGCTAGTTGCTGGGAAGAGAAAATGTTTATTGTAAGGAAACAGAAAAGTTTAAAATAGTGCTATTCCCATTAATGGGTAAATAGTCTGAAGTTTTATTTCCCTAATATAGCCCAGGTGTTCATCTTTGTGTTTATATAGTTAGTTCCTCTGAACAAAAATGCAATATTATATTTACAACTCACAACTATGCAGTTATCCAATAGCTTTTAAAGAGTATTTTTTGGAATATAAGGTTGAACTTATGAAGTAAATGAATTTTAGGAGTTGTAATTTTATGCATTCTTGGTGCTTGTCCCTGGGACTTGCAGAAAGACTATCTTACTGGGAGTTTAGGCACATAATCTTTCTAGTTTAGTTTAACTTTATTCCTTTGGAAGTTTGTTATAAACCACAAATTTCGTTCATGTATTTCAGTTTATACAAAATGAAATTACAGTTCTCTTGCAAGGATTCGCACTCATAATTTAGTAAGGCATGAGTGCACGTGTTTGCTTATTCCAGACCTTTGTTTTGAGGGTTGTCTTGTTTACCTCTGCATTAGAAGAATGTATATCCCTTCAAAACAAATTGCACATGCTATTAGTAAATATTCTGATTTTATCACATAAAATGTTCCAGTAGGACTGTGTGCTTGAAGAATAGTGGTACAGAATAAAAAGCATTCTCTATTTATGTAGTGGCTGTCATAGTAATGGTTGTAAGTGTGGAAGAGAGAGAAACCAAAATGAGAGAAGATTAAAAAAAAAAATTTGATACACCACTACTGAATTCTTTTATAATCTAGAGAATGCTAAAATCCTGTTTTTCCTCAGGTATGAAATTGCCTTTCCCCCCAATTTCATAATGTAGTATAAAATCAACCCATTTTTCTTTTGATGGTTTTAGTTATTTTTATACTATCCTATTTCTTCCATTTATCTTAGCACTACCCTTTGTTCTGTCTGTCTAAATCCTGAACAGAGCGGAACATTTGTATTTAGTACGTATTGGAAAATTTCCTTTGAATATTCCTGAACAGAATAGTTGATCATTGAAGCTAAAGCTGTGCTTCAGAATTTGCCAACTTCTTTAGAGCTTGTTTTTAAGTTAATTGACTGTCAGCTAAGTACACTGCTGCTACTGAATTTTGAAGACTGTGGAAACCCTCAGCATACCTTTCCAACTAAAAAGGTCAACTTTAACAAATATTTCCTGACATTTTACTTGTGTCATTTGATTTGTCAGGTCTACACAGTGGCTTAATGAGCATGTTTTACTCCTGATCTTTTTTCCCCCTTCTTTTTTGGCACTATTGGAGGCCTCTTTTATTGGTGACAGCATCTGTAATCAAATATTTTTTGCAGGCAGTAAGCAGCAAACTAGCATTGTAAGCTCTTCCAAGTATTGTGAAAAACACAGTTCTTCAGTTAAAAGTACCTTTTGGGAATCTAACTCCTGAGTAATATCCTATGACATACATCATCTTTATCTTTAGCTAATTGAGGGGTGATCATTTTGTATTCTGAATTAGAATAAAGGTTTCTGCTTTATACTTTATGCCTCCTTCAATGAAAGAAAATTGCAAGATGGTGGTATGTTAAGTGTATTGAGTTCCTTACTATCCTGTGAGGTGGGCATGATGCAGTTGGTAATAAGGTTTGCCTGAATCCTCCCTATGCTAGGTAGGGTTAAAATAGAAAGTTCATCGCCTCCTCTGCAGCTGGAGAGCTGGTCTCTGGAGCACTGGTTTTGGAGACTTTAGCATGAAAAAAGAACATTGTTATGCTTGCATTTAAGTTCAACCTGGCCCATAGTTGTGTTGTGGGCTTAATGTGAGCTGTTAAACTCCAAGCTTCAGTTTGTTCCATAGAATAGGGAACACAGAAGGTACTTGATCTTGTTCTATTCTTACCAGTTAATTTTTATAAAGTCACTGACAGTTACAGATTTTTTTTTTTCCTGGAGTAAAGCAGTTTTTGGAAAGACATCTTCAGCTAGATCTATCATCCTAGAATTCTTAGTTCTTCATGATGTGGGAAGAATGCAGAGTTAATTTTCTGTCCTCAGCTTTCTAGGTGATTTAGCCTCTATATACTTGGTTTTCTAGGGTGGGACAAAACAGGAATAGGAGTAAAAGACAAGACGTGGGAACCCAGAAAAATGACAGATGATTCACCACCAGCCTCTCTGAACAAGAGCATAAAAGTGTGGAGCTATTGCTCTGTGTGGTATTGTGTGCATGTTACTCAGAATGAATTTGCTTGACTTAAAACATGAAGGTACTATCAGCCAACCTTCCCCAATGGGCTGTTAACTTGCCTGGAAGTTGAACAGGTTGTTAAATTTAGCCATAAAATATTGGTTAGACAAACTGTGGCTAAGTTTTACTTTTATTGACATTTTCTTCCTTAAGATGTATATCCCTTCAAAATAAATTGCATATGCTATCAGTAAATATTCTGATTTCATCACATAAAATGTTCTAATAGGAATGTGTGCTTGAGTATCCAGTTCAGAAGCCCAGTATTCCTGCAGTGTTAGCAGATTAGAGGACATAGCAATAGCAATTTTTTTCCCTATCTTTGTTTTCTTCTCTGTTGAAATATTCATCAAAAACATGGAAAGCATTGCTTCATTCAGTCATCACAGATTTTACAGATTTCATTTTGTGTGGGGTGGAGGGGCGATTTTCATGAGGGCATGGTTAACTTAGCAGATGCAATTTTACATCTTGTTTTCCCTTTTTGTTAAACCCTTATGCATATTGTGAATTAGAGTTTATTTTTAGCTGTTAATGAGTTCTTTTCTCATCATTGTACTTTTTGTTGGAACTGTTTTCTACATAATGCTTGGATTTTGAAGGGAGAGTGTATATAGCTTACAAGTCCTGTATCCACCCCCTTCCTCCAGCTCATCTGAAATCTGCATTTCTTGGTGTGGGAAGAGGGACTTGATTGTTTATTACCTTGTAGAGGAGATTAGGTGATGCCCTCTATTCTTTATAATCTATTTGTCCTTGAACTTTTATCTGAGAAAGATTCACCTTAAAATTTCAGGGAGGGAACCAATGCATGTGAATAGGTAAACTACAATTGTTCCTTTTTTTTTTTTTTTTTTTGGCCCAAGATCACAGGAATAGCTGCTGTATTTTTTCACATTATGGTGATTTCAATCTAGTCTTGATGGCTTTCTAGGTAGTGTATTCTGACTCCTCCTTCCTGGTCCTAGAATTAGTCTGCCAGAACGTTTTTTATATCATCAAAATGAATTGTAGTTTGCTCTTAGTTTACTTTAAAAGGTGCCTAAAGGGCTGATTATGATGTGTGAAGCCAGTTGACTTCTCTTGTGCATAAAATAAAGTAGGTATCCTAAATGATATCTCAAGTCTTACTTTGAAGTTATGTGACTCTTGTTTTGTGAACTTGAGTATTGAGTTAGCTCTCCTTACACACAGTGCCAAGTGATTCTACTATGGAGGGTAGAGCCAGCAATTATCTTCTCAAGCAAAATGATTTGGGATTTAACATCTTAAGACAATAAACTAGGTTTGTTCTTAAATCTTTACAGTCTTGGTATTTCTAGGCCTTTATTTCAGGAGCAATTCCATTCATGTTACAATAAGATTAAAATACAGAATTGGCAATATTGATTTATTAGTACAGTTTATATCAACAGATTTTGTTTAAGTGCTGAAAGTTGGACACCTTGGCAAAACATGAAAATACTCAATGTATTACACCCTCAATTCCACATTGGAGATTCTTCTAAGATGAACCTGTTATATTATTTAAAATCAGATGTGGAATTTTCTGGGCTTCGCTTTTGTGTAGTTGAGACTCTAGTTCACTGAGTGCTACAGAAAATAGTGTTTGTATACATCCATCAACATTGGGAGGGTGTCCAAGAATCTACAGTTTTTGTCTCTCCCCTCTTATTGAGGGCTGAGATACTGCAGTGGACTTAAGTTAGCTCAAGGTGTACAGCTTCTAAATGGTTTTGGGTAGGTAATGTAAGCACCAATGAGAAAGGAGCGGGCTTAGCTGCTCTTCAGGCTATGATGAAAGCAGGTCTCAAGCCAAGTTCTTCCACAGATACTGATATTAACAGGTAGCCCCAAAGTGATTCATCAACTATTGTGAGCTTGATAAAGTCCCAGTTGTCTGTCTTTGTGTGTCCCATATTCTCATTCTCTCTCTCTCTCTCTCTCTCTCTCGCATTGGAGAACCTTAAATGAAATTTACACTTGAGTTTGGTAATATCCCAGAGATGAAATCCTGTATTCTTAGTTTGCATTATGCAAATAAGAAATCCCTTTAAACAAAGTCCAGAACCTGGTTCCTTTTAATACTTACAGATTCTATCCACAAGATGGGACCATCTTGGATTAAGCCATTTTTGGGTTCTTGTGCCCCATTTACAGATGGGTGGGTGGTGTATCTAATTTAGCCCCTCTACATATCTTGAGTACTTTTAATTTTACCAGTAAGAGCGCAGTTCTAACACCAGTTGCACTAATTAACAAAAACTGGATTATAGAACAAAACTCATTATTCAGATTAGTAGAGGATTGGTTGTTGATTTAAATGTGGAGAGTATAGAGGTTTATACTTTTGGATATTAGATAGGTTTACACTTGTTTTATGCTAGTTAACTACTTCTGGACTATGTTAATAATAGAACTTTACATGGACACCCCTAGAATTAAGGCTTACACAACTTGTGCCTACATAACATCACACTGATCTATAACACATTTTAAACTTTATTGTAATAAAATATACATTACATAAATGTGTTATTTTAACCATTTAAACATACAGTTCAGTGGAATGAAGAACATTTATGGTGTTTTGCAACCATCACCATTATCTATTTCCAGAAACTGCATCATTCCAAACGGACATCTCTGTATCCACTAAATAATAACATTCCACCTCTCTACCTTGTCCACCTTTTTGCTTTCTAGTTCTATAAATTTGCCTATTTTAGGTACCTCACATAAGTGAATTCTTATGCTATTGGTCATGCCAGAGTATTTACAGGTAAATTATAGTGATTGTTTTAGGTAGATGATAATTTTTTGCCTGTGGCTATAGAATCTTGTGTGTATTTTATTTCCCTTTCTCTCCATTTGGCTTAAGGAACCAACTCCTACCCCTGAAATAAGTAGCTTCTTTGTATTCAAACTTACATCTTGCAACTTTTCCAGTAGAAGAAACACCTAATTAAAATTCTGAATTTGTACAGTATATGATCAGTTTGTTGATTACTTGCAGGGTCTCCATCTTCCCCTTTTGCAGTTCTTCAGCTGGGCTTAGACTTGTCTTAATCAAGTGGAATTTGCCTCTAATCTCTCACTCAACATCTATGGAAGGCCACCTGGAGGAAGAGAGGATGACATGCACATGGCAATTCAGAAAGAAGAACTTAAGTGGTTTTGCTCCGCATCAGTCTCTTTACATGTTTTCTGCTTCACATTTTCCCCAGAGAGTTAGAGCATTTCAGGAATGAATCTCGTGTGGGATTTGGGGACACAGGACACAGTAGCCACATCCCCACACTCCCTTCTCTTTACTCTCATGATCCTTTTTTTGCTGAAAACCTGATGAAAATCTTGGCAGGAGGCCATTCCTCACATGGAGGAGACAAAGGAAAGTAGGGACTCCCTTCTGTGGTTTAGTTTTTCTATTTTCTCTCCTTTCCCTCATACTCATTCCACTCATTCTTCATCAAGCAACAAACAAAAAAAAAATCTCCCACCAAAATATCAACCAACCAAACACTCAGGGTGGAACCGTTCTTTTTTTTCGGATGACGAGCAATTTGTAATTTAAGAGTGAAGGGTCTTCTGAAGCATGTTTGGGAGGCGATGTTAAAGTACATTTAATTTAGAGGTAGGTGGTCTGTGGCCTGTTTCTGCCTTTACATTATTTCCATTTGTGTTACTGAGCAGAGTAGTCTTTTTAATCATAGGTCTCTTGTCCTGGCCTTCTGCCTTCTCTGTTAGCATCAGCCAAATGCTTGCTGGCTGCAGGAGCATCATTCCACTCTTAGTGACTGTATTTATTTTCAAATGTTGATGATTGACGACTGAAAAGCAGTTGCATGTGTTGGGACTTAACAGAAAGACTTCCTTTTTGTGGGAATTTAATAAAAAAGGATAATGCTCCTCATGGTTAAGATTTCTTAATTTTTTTCCTTTGTTTGTGCTGAGATTGAACCCAGGACCTTTCTTGGAAAGTATGTACTCTACAATTGAGCTATGTCCCTAGCCCCATGGTTTAGTCCTTAATTCAATTTCATGTAAACTTCTCTTCCGCTGCCTGCCTAGTACCTATATTCATAGCGAGTTTCTAGAGGCCTCTTCCTGGGGTCTACTACCTCTGAAACCGTAAGGTGTTGGGAAGATGGGTGAAGATGACTTCAGCTTGACTGTTTGGCAGCCTGGGTCTAAGGTTTTTAGGTGTCCTGGAGAACATCAACCAGTGTTGTGTTCCTGATTCAAATGGTAACCATCGAAGAGAGCCTGAGTCATGAAATATTCTGGTAACGTCACTTTTTGTGGTGGTTCCTGCTGGTTAGGGTGAGCCAGAAGTGGAGCGAATTGGACATTTTGTGGAGTGGGTGTGCAGAATGTTCTAAACTGGTATTTTCCTTGTTTTGGAGCTATGGTATAGAAGCAGTATAGACTGGCTTATGAGTTGTTCATTAATATTCAGTATAATCCTTTTTTCAATCAAAATGGGAGGTGTTTTTCTTTGCGGTTTGTATGGAAAGATTTGAAGGTCTTCCTTGGATTCAAGAGAAAATTGTCTCATCCTTTCATTTTATTAGGCCCTTTCCATATATGAATTGTCTCTTCTAGTATACAGCTGGTGAGAAGATAATGCCAGAAGCCAATGGGCAGTTCCTTCTATCCCTGCTGTAGTATAGTCATAGAGCCAGCAGAGGACTCAAAAAGTCAATTGGGCATTTTCTGTTAGGACCTGGGCATTTAAGGAAGTGACTGAAGGGTAAGGGGTGACGGAGACCTAATCTGTCTTTGGAAGTAGTGGTTTTACTTCCTGCCTCTTAATTCTGAGGAGCCTGGCTTACAGCCTGTCCTTCTGAAAATCTTCTGCGTCTCTTAAAACAAATTCTTTTTGGCTAATTTGCTAGAGTCGATTTGCATTACTTATAATTTAGACTCCAGTGAAATAATTTTTGTGTGATTTTATATTTCTTTCTGTCAGCTTACTGAACACACCAAAAGGACAGCTTCTTATTTGTTGTTGTTGATCCTACTTTCACGTGTAAGAAAGTAACTTTTGCAATTGCTTAGAAGTCCCTGTTTTGCACTCACCATAGCTATGGTGAAGGAGTTTGTCTCAATAGTTGTGTATGTATGTGTATTTTACAAAGTTACTTGTCGGTGACTTTATATAGTTGGCTCAGATCTGCTTAGCATTGTCAGTGTTGGAGGAAACCAAAATTCTGATATAACTATGCAAAAGTAGAAGAGTAGGTACAATGACAATACTGATAGCCCCTCTTGAGAAACCTCTGCAACTTCTCTCCCATTTGATTGCTTCTTGTTCCTCGGTTTCAGAACAACCTCAGGAGGGTTGAGGACCAGCAATGGTGGCTTTTCTCAGACATACCAGATCTTTCTGGGTGTTTCACTTTTAGCTTTTAGTTTTCAGAGGAAATACTTGGTGGAGTCCATTGCTTACTGCAGCTGATATGAGCCACGTGTCTGGAAAAAACAATCTTGCCTATGAATGACCTCCATTATTTATTCCTTCTGCCGACTTAGTCATCATTTAATTAAAGCCCTTTGGTGCTCAAACTCGTGGGGATGTTTATGTTTAGAGACATTACATTTTTTGGTGTCCCTTGGGTTTAGGGATCTACGTCATTGTGCATTTTTTTTTTTTTTAAACAGTCCTCACTTCTCATTCAAGAGATTTTAAGTCTGATTTTACTTTTATTTTTGTGTGTTTATTTCTAACAAGTAGTTGATGCAGAATCATAAGTGTAATTGTTTAAAAATCGGTGAATTTTCTGTTCTTGCAGCCTTAAAGATATTTGTATATGCTTCCAGGAGTAGAATGGGATGTCTGGTGAGAGGCTGTAAGTGAAAACATGGTGGAGGTTGGGACAGAGGAAAGACCTGGCCAAGATGTCACCAGGCTTCAGAAGATGATACAGAAAGTCTTTGCAGGAAAACCTTCATTAGGCAATAGACTGTGTATTCAAACAGACTTCCCTTGGGAATTGTAAAAATGTATCTTAGTTCCTGGTCATTTAATTTGTAGTTTTCAATAAATTTGGTTTACTTTATTTTACTCTCTTTTCCTTGTAGACAGAATGCAAACAAAGGGACAAGTTAAAGAATAGTAAGATCAAGGGTGTTGGAATAGCAATTCAAGACTGGAAAGTGATTATGTCTTAGTTGTAAAATTTAAAATCTGACTAGAGACAGTCATTTGATAACAATCAAATTTTATAACTATAATCTTTAGATATTTGTTTCTGAATATTCAGTCTAAAGTCTCAATTGCTAAGAAAGAGAAGAAATTTAGTTAATTTCTATCTTGTCAGTGGAAGGAGTAACATTAAGATAGTTAAGTAGCATGGAATAATCAATTGAATCTAATATGTGGAGTATTTTTTCGGTGGGGGGTAACTTGTGATTGAACTACGGGGCACTGGACTCCTGAACCACATCCCCAGCCTTATTTTGTATTTTATTTAGGTTCTCACCAAATTGCCTAGCGCCTCATTGTTCCTGAGGCTGGCTTTGAACTTGCCATCCTCCTGCCTCAGCCTCCCGAGCTGCAGGGATTACAGGCCTGCACCACTGTGCCTGACCTGAATATAATATGTGTTTAAAATTTTTAATATTCTAGTGACTTAAAAAAAATTTATCCCTCTACCTTCTTCAAAAGAGTGATATTGAGAGGCAGGCAGTCTTTATCTGATTCTGAAATAATTTCAGGGGTGTTTGAAGATTTTTATACATTTGTATATCACAACTGTAGGTATAAGAGACAGCCTTTTAAACATGGTCAAAGTTCTTCTCCCCTGAAGGTTAGTATTGGGTATAATTTGGGGAGCAGGAAGGTAGGATAAAGAACTTCAATAAGGTACATGGGATTTCTGTATTAAGATTAATTTTGGAGTATATATATTTTTTCTTGCTAAACAAAATCTTGCTTGAGAAAAATAAGTTTAGTAATCTGAATATAAAGGAACACCTTAAAGTTAGGGTTGGTTAGGGAAACCTAGAAGAACTTCACGGGTTGTATTGTATTTGGGAATATAGCTTGACTAGTTAAGTGGTCAGGCAGCATACTTAAGATATTTCAAGTTTTTCCTCAAATAAAAGAGATGAATTTACAATATATAATAGTTATTTGGTTCTCAGTTCCTTTATAAATAGTAGGGAAGAAATTGTAAGCAACAAAATAGGAAAACTCCTTGACACTAAAGGCTATTGAGAATAGGAATGAGCTGAAAGATCAGTCTTTAGTGAAAACTTCATTTCTTTGAGTGTGTTCTTCTAATTGAATAGCTCACATTCTGTATAGCATTCTACAATGTAGGAAGCTCTTTAACAAAACTAACACATGGGTCTGAATTTATTGTGAAGCTTACTTGATAAGGTGATATCATCCATCTTACCCTTTAGCCTTGATTTTTTTTTTCCACAAATGAGTTGCCATTTAACAGATGTAGGTCTCGAGGTCATAAAGCTATTTAGCAGGAAGCCTTTAAATGCCTCCCTTTTTTTTAGGGGGTATTTTGTGATGACAAGATAGGTTGTTCTAATCCACCTGTCTTTGCCATGATCCTAAAATAATATTAGTAGAGTTGCCATTATAACATGACCCATTAAATGCTGAAAAATTACATATAGAAGGTACGTCCTACATCACATGGTCCTTAATATTGTTTAATCTGGTGCCATCAAAACATAGCACCTCCCCCAGAGAAGAAATAAATCAAGTATGTTCAGTAGCAGTAGATGAAAGAAAGCATTTTATTTCACATTTTTAGATGAGTTAAATTAAGGTGTTCATAAGTAAGACTTTTTTTTTTTTTTTTTAAACACCTCTGACCTTTTTGTAGATTTGTAGGTGTCCTTGAGAGGATAAAATGGTAGTAAACTATAAAGCTATTCTGTTTTGTGGGAAAGGTGTATCCTAAATTGGCCTAATAGTTCCGTAGACCAAGTTGCTGGGTGTGAGGTTTAAGTATTTCATTGTTAATATGCTTTTTAATCATGGTTAAAAGGAAAAAAAAACAAGCTTCTGTGCCTCTCGGGTTCAGTATGATGGTGTATTTACTGATACTGATGTAGCTGCTATCACGTTATTTCTGTGTCTTAATGGCTTATTGTCTAGGCAAAAACCTTTTCTGAGCATTTGTTTCTTCATCCAAGTGCCAATGTGAATTTAAATTTGGGGGATTACAATAGGTAATCTTTCCAACTTTTAAACGAGGTGATTTGGGAAGAACTACCTAAGTGTGATACAAATGTGACAGTCGTAGGAGCTGCACCATTTTGTATTTCTCTTTAGAAGCCATCTGTTAATTGGTGGGCAAATTGCCCTGTGGTTTCAGAGTGGTTTGCTGTAACATAAGCTGTCCCTTAGCAAAAGCAAAATGGGTATTTATTTCCCTCAAAGTACCTCATTGACTTAATTTGTGGCTGTGGTTCCTGTCCGACACACAGCCTTGACAACTTCTGCCAAGCACTACTCCCCTTCCTCTGTCTGTTATGTTCCATTGAGGTTCTTTCCCCTCTACTGCTTCAGGGCAGCTTTCCTGTGGTCCTTGAAGCTATGTGTGCAGTATCTAAATAGGTTTCCGTTATGCTTAGCAGTTATATCCCAACCTGCCCAAACACAATTGGGCCGTTTGGGTATTTCTCCTAGGCATAAAAAAATCACACTTTTGTGAGACTATTTTAAATTTATGGGGAGGGGAAAAAATGTTCCTCCTGCCCTCTTGAAAATGTAACTGCCTCTCTTCATTAAATATAAACTAAGCAAAATGTTCTACACAAAGAGAAAGAAAATCACGTTATTTATACCTAAATCTTTGTGTCGAATGGGGACAGTGAACGTCCTTTGGAAATTTACTTCCTTTATCTTTCTAAAAATATCACTAATTTAATTCTGCTCTTTCTTTGACATGAAAGGAACTAAAGTGGACACTTGTCCCCAGGTGGATGCCTTGTATATATCACTTTGTAGCAGTCACTTTAAGGTGAAATGTTTTCACTTTATTGAAACCTTCCTGATATTGTGATGCTCTCCACTGTTCCCTTCCTAGTGACCCAACCACCTTCCCTCCCTCACTCTTTTTTAACTTGATGTCACCATATGATACATGATGGGGTCATTTAGTAGTTATGTATAATATTATAACTCACACACAAAATGTCAAATAAGGTTTATTGCTTATGGTAATTTTTGCCTATTTATGGTGTTATTAGTACTTTCTCTCCACTTATAATAGCAGTTTAACTGGAAGAAGAAAGCATTCAAGTCCACACAGTTTTGCAGATATACAAAGGAGGCCTCAGAAAGTCATAAGCCTTCACTGGGGCAGTTACCTTGGGCTTTGATTTTTGAAGGTCGGAGTCATTCTTAACTGTTAAACATGTAATGAATGAATACATGTAAGTATATGGGGTTGGTGCACTGTATTAATCTTTGGGTATTAACCTGTAGTTTAAAAGGGTCCTTGCTCTCTTGTTACTTTTAAACAGGTAAAAAGCTGTCATGCCAAGGAAATGCAGACCCTCCAGGGTCTGCCTGCCTTACCTTTCCTTTCTGGCCCTTTCTGTGGAAGGTCAATTGAAGGTAAAACATATGTGGTCCAGAAGTTCAGTTTAAGGAAATGTGGACTTGTATCTTTTGAGCCTTTTATGTTCCTTATGAGCCAAGAGTACATTTGACAGAGACTTGGAGAAACGCAGCAAGGGGTGTGCCTTGGAATGGGAAGATCTGGGTTGGGTTATCTGGATAGAAGTTAGCCATTGAGGATTGGGGCAGTTTGCAGGGACTTGATGTAGGCTTTTCATCCTCTGACTTCTGTTGTTTTAGTTCCCATTGGTCCTAGATCAGCACTTGGGATTTTCTTTTTTCTTTTTTTTTTTTTTTTTAATTTTTTATTGTGTGTTGTTCAAAACGTTACAAATTTCTTGGCATATCATATTTGACACTTTGATTCAAGTGGGTTATGAACTCCCACCTTCACCCCATACACAGATTGCAGAATCACATCAGTTACACATCCATTGATTTACAAATTGCCATCCTAGTGTCTGTTGTGCTCCCCTCCTCTCTCTCTACCTCCTCCACTGTGTAACCCTGAGGGTCTCCTTCTATTACCATGCACTTTCCTTTCTCTCTCCCTTTCCCTCCCACCTCTCATCCCTGTTAAATGTTAATCTTCTTCTCCTGCTCTTCGTCCCTGCTCTGTTCTTAGTTACTCTCCTTATATCAAAGAAGACATTTGGCATTTGTTTTTTAGGGATTGGCTAGCTTCACTTAGCATAATCTGCTCTAATGCCATCCATTTCAGCACTTGGGATTTTCTTGGTCTCTCCCTAGTTCTGTCTGGGGCCTGTCTCTCTGTTCAGTGTCCCTTACTGCTTGGTGCAACCTGTAGTTTGGCCACTTTACAGAGTCATGTGGTGCAGCTCTGCTCTTAGGGTGGAGTCAGTTCAAGTATCTCTACACAGACCACGAGCTGTGCAAGGTGACTTGGGCCTGAGTGTCGCCAAGCTTCTGCACAAATGCCACCTTCTTTATATTCCTATTTCCTTAGTTTCTCTGTTAGGAAAAGCCTGAATTTCATCTCTGTCTTGACACATTTCAGAGTTGATTTTTCAAGTTCATCCTTGGTTATGCCTGAAACCCCAGTGGTTAACCTGACTTGTTCCGAGTTCATTAGATGCCTGCACACCCCTTGTTTACATTTGTGAGCATCTTAGAGGGCAGGGACCATGTGGTATTGATCCCACCTTCTTTTCTACAGCTAGGAAACCATACTATGCGTATGAAAGCATTTTACTGCAATCTGCTGAGGAGAGAAGTGTCTTGTGTGGGAGACAGTTTTGGCAGTAGTGGAACATGTTTGTCTTTAGCCATAAGAATTACTTTCTGAGTTTCTGGAAAAGGAGTATGTAAATCAGGACCCATTTTAAATGAATCTTGTTATAATGCAGTTATTTCCCATGTATCTGTTTTGTAATGATGAATATGTTTTGAGGGCTTAAATGGTCTGCTCTCCTACAGGAAAATATTCCTTTCAAAAGGTATTTTTCTTTCATATGTGGTCTCTTCATGGATTAAGAAGGAACTGTGAAGTTTCAGTTAATTGGTTATATGACAGTGAACAAGAAATGCAGGTTTATTTGAAGATTATAAGTATTCTGATTGGAAAATTGTGATCTTTAGATGCATAGGACTCTGCCTCAAACTAATTCCCAAGCTTGGTCAAAGGCAATGCAATGTACACTGGGAAGACCAAATTTGGAAAGTTCAGATCTGGCTTTGAAACCTCTCTGCCATTTACTAGCTAGCTTTGTGTCTTTGAGCAAGTTAATTAGTGTCTCTGAACTTCTAGATTTATATCTGTAAAGTAGGTACATATATATTTACTCAGCTCTGTTAGAATGAAATATGAGTATATGAATTATAAGGATCACGATTTGCTTGATAGAAGTGTTAAGTAGCAGTATTTTGCTTTCAGGCAGCTAGAGAAGTGCATATGGGACATAGGGAATGCACTTTTCCTCACAAACTTACTGACCTTTTCCATACTGGAAAATTTGGGCTGTTGAACCTTTAACTTTTGGATGAGAAATATTTGGGGTAAAAGTAACAACAACATATATTTAAGAAGAAAATTGATCTCTAACAAAAATTCTTTATCATGTGGACCTGGTGGGTTTTATGTAATGTTTCCCATTCTTCTGGACAAGAGAGGGACCTCTGTATAGGGATTTGTGAGACTCTGGTATAATTTCAAAAAAGGGCACCGAGCTAATTATAGTGCTTAGGATCTTTAAACGTTTTTTTCTTGGAATATCTTCATTAAAAAAAAAAAAAAACCACCAAAAAAACGATGTCTTACAGAGAAAGAAACACACGGAACCTGTGCTGCTGCTTAATGGACTGCTCGCTGGTCCCTTTGAATGTGCGCATGTGCCCATATGAAGATTGACACCAGCTGGTAGTGCAGGCAACAGCAGATGCCCTTTTTACTACCACATTTGTTAACTGGTTTCCTTCTTTACACAGTACTATTTTGAGGAATACAGATCCTTTGCCCTCATCCCAAATGATATTTACTTGAACAACTCCATTGCCTTTCAAGTAAGCACAGGGTAAATCAGATAACTTAAGTTTGTGGTGGTGGTGGGGTCTGGATCAACATTATGATCATTCATTATGATCAACAAACAAGTGAGAACATTGTAGTGGGCCCAGACCTTTAACTGAAAGTAGATTGTGCATCAGCCTGGAATTGTTGTTGGTGTCCTAACTTTCTTTGAACTGTAAGGTTTTTCTGGCTACCTGCCAGCTTTTTGGCTTTTGCTCGCATCATGGTGGCAGCAGTGTCTGAAGGTAGAACTGCTGATTTTTCTTTTTGAACAACCACTTAATAAGTAAAAAGACCTGGCTTTGGTTTTGGTGCTGGGATGCTCCGCCACTTCACGCCCATTCAAGCTAGAGAATCTGCTCCAAGTCAAGTCTGATCCTAAGACATATGTACCAAAAGGAGTTGGTTTATTTTCTCACTTCCTGCAAAGATAATTTTTCGTAAATCTTCCACTTGGATGTAAGACATCTTAGTACCCAGTGCAATACTTGATGAGAATTTAGAGAATTTAATATGCTGTTTCTGTTCTCGATAGCCTAAGACTGAGTTGTGTGGGAGTTCTTAATGTTGTCTGGAAACGTGATATATTAAGAACCCACAGTTTTGCCAACTTAAGCAAGGTCACACTGCATTGCCAGCAAATTCATAATTACTGGGACTGGAACTATAGGAAATAGAACTTTACCAGTTGCATAATCGGGGGACAGATATGGCCATTAAAATGAACTTGAAGGGAAAGTGCCGTGGTGCTGAGGACATAACTGCTCCCTCTAGAACTAGGGTGCTTAGGTAATTTACCAAGTGACCACTATTTACGACTCCTATTTCAGCAGAAAAGTTAAAATTTAAACTCTTCCATGTATCTGACATTCTGAATATCATTTGAAAATGTTAGGTCCTTCAGTCTGAGGCCAGCTTTGTTAGCATAGGGGTAGAAGATGAGTCTTTGAGTGAGCCATCTGTTTTCTGTATTATGTGAGTCTCTAGGTTGAATTCTGTATCCTTGTGATAATCCCATTAATGTCCTTTGGGAAGTTGGTAAAAATGCTTCCAGCATTCAGAGAGGCTGGTGTGCACTGTAGTAATAGGAGCTTGCCAGTCTTCTACCTCACCATTTGATCTTACTTATTAGAGGGCAGCAAGGAGGAAGTGTTTAATGTGACCTGAACTGGTTGAGTGTTTAAATGGAAGGACCCAGGGCATCTGGCATACTGCATTGGAGGAGACTCCAGCTAAGTCAGGAATTAAAATTTGGAGAGAAACGTGACTACAGAGGATTGCATCCCTCTGTTCTTGTAAAGATTCTCTCAAACCTTTCCCCTGTTGTGTGGTACGCACATGTTTTGCTGTATATCAAATCCGAACTATTAAGAAAGCTCCTTGGTAAAGTCTGGAGCACACTGCTCTGGTGCCAGAGTTATAGTGCACAGCCTGTCTGAACAGACATACATAATGGGTGCCCAGGAACAGAAAGTCCATCTGAAAAATGACAGCATATTTGTAACTTTATTGTGTGTTTGGGGGAGGAAGAAAGAAGGATGTTACAATGAGAGAATTAAATCTTTGTTAAAAACATAAAAATTTTTTCTTCAGAAATCAGAATTTACCCAAAGCAAGTTATTTGCCCCTTTTTTGTTGTTAAGGTGTGCAGCTTTATATGGGGGTTGTGTTTGGAGACAGCATATCTTTTCATTTTTTTTCCCCCCAAGTATTATTGGACCTCAGGTTGCAAGAGTCTTGCTTGACACACAGGACCATAGATGACCTGTTTCTGATAACTGTGGAATTTAAAAAAAGATTCATGCTGCTTTTATTCTTTTATTTCATAAAACATTACTACTGTTCTAAATGAAATAATAGATACACATCAATCAGTGTAGTCACCTTTTATTGTTGATTCAACTACCAGGTTTTTACAGAATTCACTCTGCATTTTATTTGACTTGTGCATGAATAGTCTCGGCAGACTTAATTATATTAGTGAAAAAGCACTTTCAACAAAATTATATGCTGACATCCCATAATTCATACTTACAGATTTGTGAAACAGATTTATGTAAATCTATCAAATTACTCTAGATGACATTATTTTTCAAAATTGAGATTTCATTTTAACAGTATTTATAGAAAAATTTTATATGAAAAATTTTACATGAACTATTTAAAAAATATATCACTCCCTTAAGAAGATAGAATACTGTAACATTTTAGCATCTTGTCTCTCTCCACCTGTACTCTAAACCACCTATATAGGGACACAGGGAACATATTTATAGGGGCAACTCTCTCCTAAACCATAAGCTCCTGGAAGGCAGGTGCTGCTGTTTCTTCCATTTGTTCATCCTCCTTTCATTTATTCAGTCACTGAACATTGACTTAATAAAATACATACTAGGGCTGCCTTTGTCAGGAACTGGGCTCAGCCTGCCCTTGCTCAGCAGTCCAGTGGGATGGGCGACATCCAGATTAAGTCACTACACATACATAGTAAAAGTTAAAATCAGGGGCTGTGAGAGGACTAGGGAGGAGTATTAAAGAGTGTACATTTGAATAGGACAGGTTATGGCAGGAAAGGGTCTCAGAAAAAGTCTCATAGGACATGTGACAGTTGGCCAGCTCTGGATATCTGTTCCAGGCACTGGGAACTGAATGTGTACTTCAGGGCGCAGGTTTAGTGGAAGGTGAGCTAAGATTGGAAGTAAGCAAGAAGCCTGCAATGACTGGAGGCCAGAGCAAGGTCAGAGTTGTGTTTTAGGAAGGTCACCCAGAAATTATATAGTGGAGGATGGCTGGTTTTAGAGTTACTAGGAGCTTAGGGAAGGGGTGGTTGCTTGCTTGGGATAGTGAACGGTAATCCAATCAGAATAATAGATGAGAAGGGATGTTAATGGCAGAGGAGAAGCACCTTCTGCTGGTTGAACTGACAGAACGTTGATAGCTGCATGGTAGAACTTTGAAGGATGTCTGCTTGCACACCTTGGTGGTTAGTCTGTGGGCTGCTTCCTTCAAATCTCTGATCATGGTATTTTAATAGCAGCCCTGCCCCTCCTTCTACTCCCCACTTGCATCTCTCATTTCTTATTTCCCCTTATTCTTTGACTTTCACTGTTGCTCTGTAGAATTTGTTCATTTGCCTCCCTGTCTCACATTGCAAACTTTTATGAAGAGGAGCTTCTTGAGTCCTCAGGGTCTAGCAAAGAGTAGGCCTCCCATAATCCTTGAATAGATGGATGCTTAATGCAGGTGAGAAATATGTAGGGTAACTTTTTCCCACAATTTCATGTTCAGAAGCACCTCATTTAATATTGGTTGAATAAAGTTGATGTGCCAGGTTTATAATCAAGAATTATGACAATCTATTGCCTTTAGCTTTAGACCAGAGGGGGTAATTTGATATTCTGAACATCAGTAGTAATTTTAAATAGAAAAGACTAAATAAAGTGACCTTTCAATGAAACAGGTCCAGAAGATTGTGTGTTTTTAATTAAAATATGCAATTAAATTTTTAATTAAAGTGTGCTATTAAAAGCAATGTAGGTGGCAAGGGAATGGCCGATGCTTTGAATTACGCACAGTTTGGGATAAATTGGCATTTGCTGTGTTTCCCACAGTAGCACTGTGTCACTAAACAGATTCCCTTCTTGTTTTGTTTTTGTGCTCTGACCCTGTGAAGCTCATGATGGTCCTCAGTCCCTTTCAGAGGCCTGAGGGGTGTTGAGGGACTGTGTTCACTTGACTGATTCTAAGCAGCGTGTTCATTATAACAGTTCTCCTCGCCAGGGGCATTTAAAAAAAATGTTTTCCCGTATCTTTTGTGAAAAAGGGATTCTTTTCCTGTGACATGCATTTGAGAGCCTGTCAAAAGTCAGAGGTCGTATTATTCTTCAAGTAGCTTCCTCCATGGCAGAGTTCTAGAAGTGTAAAGGTCTAGGCCTTGGGTTAGTGGCTGCAGAATCCTTGAGATCAAGCGAGCACAGGTGGTTTATGAGGCTAGCCTGGGACAAGTGGTGTTGACCCTGTTCTTGATGTTCAGTTGCTAGGGAGATTTTTTTTTTCTTCTAAAGATGAGATTTATTTGTCTTAAAGCTCTTTTTGGAAGAGCCATAGCTTTGTCATTTTAGTCAGAATTTTCTTTTAAGTCATGTTGGTTTCCATGATGGTTATATTTGGAATTTAAATGTAGAGTTTTATAAAATTTTTAAAGAAGTGTTTCTTGGTTTTAGGATTATCAATATGTACATTCTAAATTCAGAGTGAGTTGAAAAATAGATTTGGATGATACGGATCAATGGCACTTGGTTTCCAAGCTTTTCCTGGTGGCTCATGATGATGGGTAACTGATGAACAGGAGAGTGGGAAAGAGGATTCTGGCTAAGTGTTTTTTCCTTGGTGTTTAATTTTGATACTACTATTAGTTTTTTAAAGATCTGCATTCATTTATAACCAGAAATGTTTTACAAATTAAGATATAATTTATTGCTTGGTGTGATGATGCATGCCTATAATCCCAGCTGCTTGGGAGGTTGAGGTAGGAGGATTGAGAGTTCAAAGCCAGCGTCAGCAACTTAGTGAGGCCCTAAGCAACTCAGTGAGAATCATGTCTCTAAATAAAACACACAAAAAAAGGGCTGGGGATGTGACTTAGTGGTTAAGTGCCTCTGAATTCAGTCCCTGGTACCCTGCATGACACCCAACCCCGCAATATATTTTTGGGGTGTGTGTATTTGTGTCAAAAGAATGAAAAGTGGGCTTGGAAATCCATATATAGTGAAACTGGTATTTGCACAAAAATACACAGAAACTTGAGATTCTGGGTAACCAGTATTTTTTTTTTTTTGTAAGAAGATGCTTGGTGGCATTACAGGCATGTTGAAAGTACTTTAGATTCAGGGGAGAACACAGCATTTGATAGTCCTGGGTTACAAGGCCTTACATCACAACTTTATGCTTTTCCTTTTTGAATCATAGAAACAAATTGACCTTGCCAAGCTTTAGGTATAATTTTTACCTTTTTCTAAATATCAAACATGATTAATGTGAGACTACAACTAAACAGCAAATTATATGTAGCTGAAAGGTGAGAATGGGGAGAGTACTGACTGTGATGATTTTGTATATTTTAGGCATCTAATAAATATTTGCTGACTTGGCTGACTTAAAACAAAAATCTATAAAGTTCAAAACTTCCTTGCATTTATATGCCAACATTTTAATTTAATATGCCAACAGTGGATTTAGAGTGCAGCCTTTTAGCAGTAGATAGCCTCTTTCATGTTATTTTGCATAGGATAATAGTAAAATTTTGCTTCCTTTGAACACATTCTAATTGATGGATTGCACTTTTACTAATAATGCCATTAGTCAAATTAGAAAATTCTAAATTTCAAATTAGAAAATTTGGCCTTCTCTGTATAGTCACTTCATATGCCCAGACCA
This sequence comes from Marmota marmota marmota, assembly GCF_001458135.2. Lineage (NCBI taxonomy): Eukaryota > Metazoa > Chordata > Mammalia > Rodentia > Sciuridae > Marmota > Marmota marmota. The sequence continues at coordinate 26,937,680 of NW_026000101.1, forward strand.
TCTTCAGTATTGGGTCCCTCTCAGGATTTCCAGAAGCCCCCTATAGCTGCCAGTTCTCAACATTGTTGTACAGTAGAATCACCAAGATTTTAATTTAAAAAGTTGGTTCCCATACTTCATAATAGAATACTAAAATGAGAATCTCTGACTGTGGGATTCAGGCATCATTTTGCTTTTCAGGGTGTTCTGGATGATTCCAGTGTGCAGCTGAGGTTGAGAATGCACTGTGATTAGAAGGAGCTACAACGTGGGTGGAAGGGTAGTGTCAGTAGGTAGAAGAATTGGACTCTTTATGCGGTACAATGGATAATTTGGTTTATTTTGTCATAGAAGAGCAGTGAGACAAAACTACGCAATTGTGATATTTGTCTTGCCTTTTCCTTTTCCCATTATATTTATAGCACCTTCCCAATTAAACTTTGTTAGTACACTTAAAACTCTTTAACATGTAGTAGATAAATTTTCTTCATACTAATTTTTGATAGGGTGATTGACATTAATATTGAGTATCATCCTCACCACCTAAGTACCTAATTTGGTAGGAATTATTATCCTCATTTTAGAGATTAGGAAGCTGTGGTTCAGAGAGGTTAAGTAGCTTTTTCAAAGTCACACAATTGGTAAATGGGTGAGTTGAGATCAGAACTCGGGTGCATCTCTCTCCAAAGCCCATATTCATTCCATCGTTAGTTGGTTCCTTGAGAGTTTGTTGTGTTCTGCCAATTTGAATCTTGTTCACTGACAGTGGAACTGCAACACGTTTCATAAGAGGGATCCCTGCATGCAGTAGACAAATGAACTGTCAAATTGGCAAAAAAAAAAAAAAAAAAAAAAAAAAACTGCATGCTTGAAAATACAATAGTTTAATTTGAGCCTTTTTTTTTTTTTTTTAAGAACTGTGAGTGAAATAAAACCTCTGAATTTTATTGCAAAGGAAACAAAATGAGCTGAGTTTTTAACTTTCTCCCTCCTCACTTTTTTTTTTTTTTGATATTGGGAAGAACTCTGAGGGTTTTTTTTTTTTTTAATAATTTCCTTTTTTAGTTGTAGATGAACACAATACCTTTATTTTTTTTTCCTTATGTGGTGCTGAGGATCGAACCCAGTGCCTCATGCATGCTAGCCAAGCTCTCTGCCACTGAGCCACAACTCCAGTCCTCCTCATTCTTTTTGAAAAACAAGAAGAAAATACATTTTGATAAAAAAGCTGTCCTAAATACCCATCTTCATAGCTACTTGGACTACAAGTGCCCCAATAAGGAGAAAACCTTTGCTTTACTATTCAACTGATGCAAAAATAGTATTTAATAAAAGTGTTTGTACTTTCTAGGAATTGTTAATTGTCTAACCTTTCCTTACTCCCATGTTTGTCACCTGTATACTGTTTCACACCTTTTTAAACTGAGGAACTTTGCCTAAGGTGAATATTGAGACTTTGGGAGTGATGTGGCTTACCCATGTTTGATGCCTCCTATTTTTTGCAAGTTGGGGCATCATTGAGCCAGAGGCGAGAGGACCCAAATGATGGGGTGAAGAACGACGACTTGCTTTGAAGTAGTTCTTACTGTCAATGTCTTGTTTCTGTTTATGCTTTATTCTCCTTTCCAGCTGTTCTTGTCGGTTAGGATGTCCTCAGTGAAACCTCTGTGTCCGTGTTTTCTTGTATTCCTTACTAAATCATAAAAAAACCCTGTAGAAGATTTGAGTTTATTTGAATAAACCTTCCTCTACAATAAATGGGCATATGTGTATATGTATTCTTGTGTTGCTTAATGCTGGGGACACATTTTCAGAGATACATTATTAGATCTATCATCCTATGAATCTCATGGTGTATACTTATACAAACCTAGAAGGTATAGGTTAATCACATGATGTGGCCTCTTCATGCCATCAAAATGTGGAAAACCCAAGATGCAAGAGGCTGCTGCTGGCGTAACATGGCATACTGTTGTGTAGGAAACTGTTTATTTTAATAAATAGCCATATGCTCTAAAATAACGATTAAACACAGGAAATGCTGAAATCGGTAACATAGTTTATTATCTCGTTGTCAAGTATTATGTACTGTTCATCATTGTACTGTACTTTTGTGAATGGTAGTGCAGTAAGTTGGTTTACACCAGCATCAGCACAAACATGAGTAATGCATTATGCTATGCTGTTATCATAGCTATAACACTATGTCACTAGGTGATAGAGATTTTCAACTCTTAGAAATTTTTTGTAGTTGTTTCCAGGATTGAACCTAGAGGTGCTCAACTACTGAGCCACATCTCTAGCCCTTTTATATATTTTATTTGGAGACTGGGTCTCACTGAATTGCTTAGGGCCTCACTAAGTTGTTGAGGCTGGCTTTGAACTTGGCATCCTCCTGCCTCAGCCTCCCCAGCTACTGAGATTACAGGCGTGTGCCACCATGTCTGGCCTCTGTTAGAATCGTATGGGACCACCATCTCATATGTTAGTCCATCCTTGACTGAAATGTGGCATGTGACACCATGTACACACACAGTCTTTACTGTTCTAGACTCTGAAATAATTATACTTGTTAAATGTGCCCAGGTGCAGTTTACTACAGCATGCTGACAGATTCTTGGTTGATGTTTGTTTGCTATCTTCACATTTTATGGATAAGGAAACAGAAGCTGAAGAGGTCTTGCTGGTTACACCCTCTCAGTAGCTCCACAACGATTTGCACCTGTTTGCTGAAGCTGAATGTTGCCTCCCTGCTAGGGCTCTCAGGCTTAGGCAGGCCCTGTGTACGGATGGAACTCCCCCTGGGATGTGTGCGGGTTTTTGTTTGTTTGTTTTAAATGGCACTGCTTGAAGAGTTCTGATATTTCAACTGCAAATACAGTAGACAGGAGTTGAAGAAAGACTGCACGTATAATTCTGTAAGAATGATGGAGAGTTCCTTTGAGAAAACATGCTGGTGTTAATGATAAGACCCTATGGCAGAGTGAAAGTTCTGTGTCAGTGGTGTAGAACTAATGTGTGCCTTTTTCCCCTTCCCTTCCATCAGGGCAGAGCTTGGGATATGGCTTTGTGAACTACATTGACCCCAAGGATGCAGAGAAAGCTATCAACACCCTGAATGGATTGAGACTTCAAACCAAAACAATAAAAGTATGTTTAAAGTTCTTTTAAATCTGCTTGTAGAACAGAAGTTTAAAAAATTAAGGTTTACTCATAGTCCTTTCCTGTATTTATTTTGGGCCCATACAAACACTTTTCTGGGAGACAGAATATTTTTGTTTGTAGCACAATGGGGAAACTTTATTAATGAATACTATATGTGATTGTAGTCATACATTAGCAAAGGCCCGAGTGGCTAAACAAGTACTTCATGAAGCCTACTGAATTAAATCTCCTTGCCTAAAGAGAATTACTTGCCAGATGACTTGAAAAATCCTTAGACTTGTCCTGAGTGCAGGGATTGGTAGTTGTGTTCTATAAAGGGTTTGCATGCAAGTGTAGCTTCTGTCACAATTTCTTGTCCTAGAATTTTCACAGTCTCTGCCCTGAAATCATGAAAGTAACTATAGACACTACATAAATGAATGTATGTGGCTGTATCTAAGAAAACTTTATGTATGGACACTGAAACTTGAATTTATATTTGTGTTTCACAAAGTTTTTCCCCCAAGTTAAAAAATGTAAAGAACATTCCTAGGTCACCAGTCATGCAAAAACAGGTAGCATTCTGGATTTGGTGGTTGGGCTGTGATCTAACTCTGTTCTAGTAGATTTCAGCTTGCTTTGAGGAAGGTGATTAGAAAGCTTACCTGACACATGGGCTATTTTTTCCTCTTATATTTTTATTTTCAAGACATATAGTAAATAATTTTGTGGATACTTCTCTGCTTTAGTGTGTTTTTGAAATTCTTATGTGGATTCTCTCTGGATAAGAAGTTGATCTAGTTTATAGTATAGATTTCTTTTCCTTTAGAAAATACAAGTGATGTTGCTTCTAGCAAATTGTTAGAACCCATACCGTCAATTTACTCTCCTGCCCAGTGTAGACATTGCCAATCAATCATGACACCCTTTCTCATTGAGTCTAGATGTGGCTCCCAAATATTTTTCAAAATAGTGTTCAAGACAACCTCTATCAATTGAATCAAGTTGGAACCTGTTTTCTACCAGTGATTTAAGAAATCAGCTCACACTATAGCCTGAAGTGGTGAGGGGAAGTTAGTCAAGGCTGACTGTGGCATTCATCTTGCTTAGAGACTTGTCTAGAAGATTTGTGCTCATTTTTTTCAGGTATCTGGAAATGCAGTGTCATCTTTGTGCTTAAAAGTTACTTATTTTAGAATTGTCAGTTAAGGTAATTTGTTAACCCTGGGTAGTTTTGACATCTTTTACTTTATATTTCTTGGCCCATAAAAAAACAAGTCCTGTCAGCTGTGTTTTTGCTAAAGAAAACTTCATGGTGGCTCCCAAATGCACTCAAATGTAAGGTGTCCAAGAATTCTGTGTGTTCCTTGGACTTTTTTTAATGAAGAAAAAGATTTTACCCTTAAGGCAGAAAATGAACTAGTTACTGTGTTATCAAGATTTGAAGGAAAATTAGATTTTTAATACAAAGATAATAAAGACTTAAGTTTCCTTTGAATTTTGTTAAAATCTAAATTGCTTTTTATGAATTGTTCATACCTTTTGTATTTTTTGTGCCAAGATATTAATCTTTTAATAATACTAATAAGTAATAGTCAATATTATATATGATATATATATATAATATATATACACACACACATGTGTATATATATGAAGGACATCCAGCATCTAGTTGTCTATAGACTGTTTTGTCTACTCTTTCCTGCATATCTGTGCAGGTATCCCCTTCCCCAGCTTAAATTAGCAGGAGTCCTGGATATTGGTGTGTCTTAGGCTGAGGACCTGAGATGTGGTTAAGACAAGCCTGGGATGTATGGTTGAAATGGCTGTGCCCAGGAAACACCCTTTTCTGCACTCCAGACAAGTCATCCTCATTTCATTTTTAGTTCTTTTGCATACATCCCAACTGCTGTAATGATTCAGAATAGGTAGAAATGCAGAGGAAACTGATCCCCCTAAGAGAAATGTCCAAGGTTTTCAAGAGACCATTGATGACAGCTGCTTACTTACTGTCCATGATCCAGACTTCTTTCTTCAGAGCCCAACTGCTTGGGCTGAAAATGTGGAAGAAAGGACAGTAATGCCTTGTGGCTTTTATACTGTGACATCTGCTATTCCTCTTCTGATTTTCTGAAATGCGGGTGGGGTGATGGGTGAGCAGCAGGCTACTACTTTCCCCACCCCCATTTGGTTCCTGTAAAAATATCAGATATCAGCTGGTATCCTCAATTTGGCCCAGATTCCACTGAGAGGCAAAGCAGACCACTTTCCAAAAGTCTATATCACCAATTTTGCCTTTTTTTTTTTTTTTCATTTTTCCCCTTAGTTTGAATTAGACAGGTCCTGTGTATTACTGAAAAGGTCTTGAGACAGATTTTTTAAGTGTTCACAGCTATAAGTACCTTTTGCAAGCTGTATTTCTTTCCAGTCCTGGGGATGCTGTTTCATAAGTTAGTCTCTTTTTCTCTTCTCTCGTCCATCCTGATGATGGCTGTCAGGCTAATCTTTAAAAATACCACTATCCTCTAGTTACTCCTCAGAAGGAATTTTGTCATGTTCTTGTTTCACCACATCATTTGGCTCAGTTTTGGGGACTTGTCGCCAGTGCTGTTGCTGTTCTCCAATGTAGTAACACTAACTCTTCCCTTGCAAGTGGCTCTCTTCCCAGTCTCTGTGTGTATGCTCTTGGGGCTCCCACTTCCTGGTGCACCCTTTCCCGTTCATTTTTGGTTGAGTTGCAGCTGTCCATCTTTTGGAGCCCATCAGAAGTCCCACCTGCAGCTGCTGCCTTGCTGAGTTGTTCCAACTCATGCTGGGTCCCTTCTTGGTATTTTTTTTTCCATGAGGAGCCACAGAAATTTTGGAATCATGTTGTGGTTTAGGTATAAGCATTATTTTCTGTCCCCAATAAGAGTAAAGACCATGGTACTCTTAAAACACCAGGCACAAAACTGACTCAAATATTTGTCTTCTGATACCTACATCAAAATTCTCGCCCATAGCACCATGCATTATTTCAGAAAGTAGCAGCTTATTTTTATGTATCAGTATACAAGTGTTTGAGTACCCCTTGAGTTTAGAATTAGACACAAGAAATACCACTTAACAGTTAGTATGACTTTGGTAAAATTCCTGGTTATTGGAATATTGAAATAGTGAATCAAGTGCTGTGAACGGTGGTTTATTTAGCAGTTTCTCCTGGGGCTTCCTAACAGCATCAGCACAGTAGGGCTTCGGGTAATAGATGGGATGTTGAATAAATGACACGTACTTGCTGTTTCTGCAGTGAGTTGAGCAAAGTCCCTCAGGTACTGTGTGATCCTAAAGCAGTTGTTCCCAGACTTGGTTACATGATAATCACATGGGCAGTGAGAGAAATACAGGTTGCAGGACCCACTTCAGCTCTATTAGGTCATCTCCAGATGAGATTTAGGAAAGGATTGGTTGGTGGGTTTATACTGGGGGTTAAACCCCCACGGGATTCTACCACTGAGCTACATCCTCAGCTCTTTCTGTTTTGAAACAGGATTTTTTCTAAATCATCCAGGCTGGATTCCACTTGCCTTCTTCTCCTCTCAGCTTCTTAAGTTGCTAGGATTATAGGTGTGTGTGTCATAGCACAATGGCAGATAATTTGTGACAGCAAATCTGAGGCCTACCACTTAGGAACTGCCAAAACATACCTTTTTATTGGTGGGTTTTCTGTCTGATATTTGATGTGCAAAGTTCCATTTGTCTTCTAGTTTTTGCCTTGGTAACCCTTTTGTGGTTAATTCTTTTAACCAGACTACTACTTCAATTTTTTTCTTGAGTCTGCTAGATGCTAGATTAGAATTTGGAGCTTAATATGATTCAAACAGTCTTTGCTTTTAGAAAGCGTGGATTAGAAATTAGAAAACTTAATATGCCCATATTGGAATTATTTCAAGAGTGTCACTAGTAGGTTAAAAATCTCAATGTAGTTATTCTCTTTTCCTACGGAACACTTTTTTCCTAAATGGGGAGAAGTCCTAGCATCTTATCTCGATAGGGATATCAGAGCATCCTTCAGCTACATGATAGGTAGCTCTTGTTTGAACCTTGCCCACGTGGTCCCTGATATTGACATGGTGAAAAAAGGTGGGATTGTTACAAGGTGTTAGCTTCAAATATTAGAGAAAAGGTGTAATATATGTACAATTAAGCTACCCAGGGGGCAAAAAAATATCTCTTTGCAGCATCAGAAATGGTATTGTGGTGGCAGGAGCTTCTCATCAGCAACTCTCTGGTCCCCATGGGAACCTTTCCACTGGTGGACTCTTCAGGGTTCCAGTGGTTGATACTCGTCTCAGGCTTCATGCTCTTTTTCTGCTCATTTTGATTTTAGGGTACCTTAAGTGTTGATAAAATGTAAGTATAATAGGAAATATTTCTGGATTAAAGCAGTGCAGACTTCAATTCATGATCAGAAGTAAAATCATTACTTTTGCAAAATAAAATCATTTCCAAACATGTATGTGCATGTGTCCCCATCATGTGCTCTGGATAGATGATTATGATGAGTACAGTGAAGTGGCCGGGTGACTGCTGCCTGCTCTCCCAGCTGTTGCCTTTTCTACAGGTAGCTTAGGAAACTCTAGTTTTCCAGAATTCTTGAGGAGGTTTTTTTTTTTTTTTTATTGGAAAATAGGAGCCATTATCTCAAGGAATAGAACTTTTATTCTTTTTTTGTTTTCATGGGACTAGGGATTGAACCCAGGGCCTCGCATAATGCCAGGCAAGCATGCTACCACTGAGCTAGATCCCAAGCCTATTTTATTTTATTTTTTCCACTTTTTAAAATCCGTGCATTATAGTTATATGCAGTGGTGGGATTTGTTGTTACATATTCATATACACACACAATATAGCAATATAATTTGGCCAATATCATTCTGCAGCAATTCCCACTTCGGTTCCTCCTCCCACACCCTGGTCTCTTTACTTATCTCCCTTTGATTTTCATGAGACCCCTGCCTCACCCTTTCTTTTCCTTTTTCTCCTCTAGCTTTCACATGTGAGAAAGAAACATGGGACCCTTAGCCTTCTGAGTTTGGCTTATTTCACTTATCATAATGATCTCTAGTTTCATCCCCTTTTTATTTTGAGGGAGGATCTCATTATGTTGCCTAGGCTGGTCTCACACGCGTTGCCTCCTGCCTCAGTCTCCCTAGGAACTGGCATTATAGTCATGCATCACTGTGCACGCCTGGAATTTTTTATTTTTATAGGCACTGCCCTTAGAAACCAGTCTCTTCTCTACCCACAAAAGAAAACCCCTTCTAGAAATACTACCAGCATAGAAAAACTGCCTGAATTTGGTCTTGATGAAATCGATCTTTTTCTTAATCATTCAGGCATAGAACACGCTACACTTACCTTTGCCTAAAGATAATTAATTTCTATTTAAGCCCATATGGAAAATTTCTATTATAAGTAATTGAAATATTAAATATTAATAGTAATACCCATCCTTAAAGTTTGACAGCAATTAAGCAAAGCTAATAAACCTTAATTCTAAACTATTGTATTGCTTTTAACTTTTTGTTGTTAAATTTATTTCTAACTAGCCTATCTTTTTCTCAATTAGTAAATGTCATATTTGCAGTTAAAAAATCTGTTTAGCATGAACTGGACTCTGAATATAAGAAGAATGTAGAACAGTATTTCTGAAGTCTTATTTTCCCTAAGTCACCTTGCTGTGCAATCTTGGACAAATGTTTTAACCATTTAAGTTTCTATTTATAGCTGTATAATGTGTTATGGGTATAAATTGGAAAATCTGAAATGCTCCGAAATCTGGAAATTTTGAATGTCATCATGACACCACACATGGAAAATTCCACACCATGAAGCTTTATTTCATGCACAAAATTATTAGAACTATTATATAAAATTACCTTAAGGGTATGTGTATACGGTGTACATGAAACAAATGAATTTTGTGCTTAGACTTGGATTCTATCCCCAGGTTATCTCATTATGTATGTGCAAGTATTCCAAAGTCTGAAAACATTTGACATCTAAAACAAATTCTGATTCCAAACATTTTGGGTACGAAATACTCAACCAATAATTGACTTAGAATAATTAATTTTTACTAATAACTTCTATTCATAATATTATTTATCTTTGGGGGGAGAGAAATTTTTCATGGTCTCTGAAAAATTACATGTTAATTGTTTTTTAACGAGATGATATTTATCCTGTGGAATGAAGTGGTTAGGGGTGACAGGCAGCATCCTATTCTGTTGACAGTTTTAACTTCTCCCCTTTACCACTGTTGAAGAGTTAGCAAGAATAGTAAAATCTGTGTTGAGCAACACCGTTCTAGCTCTACCGTTTTTCACTAGGATTATTGAGATGAGCCTGTTTTTTTTTTTTTCTTTTCATTTTAAGTTCTGTAAAATTTAGTTCTAACTATTGAGAAATAGCATATAGGTGCTGTGTAAAATGGACCCTAGTGTAGGGAAGGAAAGGACATGGAAGATGGAATGTAAATTTGCCAGGGGCTTGCTCACCTGGAAGGTGCTCTAATAAAATGCCTGCAGCACAGTTCTGAGAGATTTGAGACAAATGTCACCATTTTGAGAGTGACACAGTGCAGGGCATGGAAGTTTGAAAGCTGGCATTAGAGGAGGCACTTGGAATTTGTTAAAGCAAGATGGGAGGCCCATGTGGGAGTGAGCCTGAGAGTGAGGAGGGATAATAAAAGCTGAGTGTGCTGCAAAGGGGACTTGCTTTAATTCTCAGGTGAGAGAGATTGGCAGAGTTTTCAGCAGAACAGTGATACAGTTGGGCTTGAGTATTCATTAAGAGAGGCAAGTTGGCTTTGTACTTCAACTCCCCATATCTCAGCATCACACCTCACTGCTTCTGTGGGTTTATTTTTTTTGTGTTTACTTTTTCTTAATTTTTTTCTTCTGAGGGTTTATTGTTGGTGATGGTATAAAGTGTAGAAATTTGTAAATCATCTCTTATACTCCTCATTTTTAGACTTGTCTATGGACCATTATTTACCTTTACCTTGAACAGATTTGGAAAATTAGGATATAATAGTTTCAAGGATAGGCCTCAAATCTCCTGAAAACTTATATGAAATGCTAGCCTAATAAATGTCTAGGCAGATCTGTTTGTGGAGTACAAAAACGTTCGTGGAACAATATATGCCAAAATTGAGGCAAGAATGGAAACATTGAGTAAATGATTTTGTCTTTTTAAAAATACAGACCGACCTGGTGCATAATTCCTTTCATATATTGTGTGTGGTGCTGGAGAGAGAATCGGCACATGCTAGGCAAGCATTCTACACTGAGCTACATCCCCACCCCAACTTTCTTTTTAATCTGTGGTTTGGAAGAATATTCTAGAGACATATGTCAGGCTTTAACAGTATATTGCTACTTCTGCTTAACAAAAACTCTTCAGTATGTTTAAATAAAATTCTTACACCTTTAGAGTCCAGTAGTACATGGTCATTATTTGAGGTGAGAAATAGGGATGACTTTTTGATTAATGTGTTATTTATGTAATGCCCTTTATGTGTTTTTTAGAATGCTCCATTATGAGCTTGGGTCTTTTGACACACAAAGCCCAGAGGTTTCTTCCTTACCTAGTGGGGTCTTAGTGTGGATTGGTGGTGGCCTATAGGTTCCTGACTTACTTGTCCTCCCTTTGGGACTATTGTGTTCCTCCTGCTCCTTCCAGCTACTGCCAGAGTGAGAGTTGGATGACATTTGGGAATTCCCAGAAGGCAATAACTTGTCCTTCTTCAAACAAATTTTCTTCAGATATTTTCCCCCAGTTATTTATAATGGAGATAGCCAGCAGAGAGGGAGGAGTGAGGACCTGGGTGCCTGGTGGCAGGGTCCCCAGTTGGATTTCTGCCCATCCCTGCTTGTGGACCACAGTGGGGGGTGATGGTGGGAGCCTCAGTAATTGACTGAACCCATCTTCCTTAGGAGGAAGTTGATGGATCATTTTGTTACCCAAGCATGCTGCTCCACAGGAAAGTCAATGGCCCAGGTAGACGCCTAAACAGTGAGGTCCATACCACAATATCCTTGCTGTTTCTTTTCTGTAACCAGTGTGGAGAATTTTAGTTTTTATAAATTCTTCTTTTGGAAAAGCTGCCTCTTTGTGATCCTGTGCTTGTTGAAAGGTGGGGGAAAGGGCACAGAAGTCATTCTTGTGTGGTTTTAGGAAATTGCTCCTTTTTTTTGTTTGTTTGGAGAGGGGAGATTCTGTTTTTGAAATTTAATCACTTAGAGTCCGTGGGAACTTTGAGGTATTTGTAGGCCCTAGAATGGTAAGTATAAAATTGGTTGTCTCATAATAATGAGGCTGAGGAAGGGGCTCAAGTGCTCCACCATACAGTACAGCCATGTAATCAGATCCTTTTGGGTTCTACCCTAGCAAGGAGACAGGATTAACTGATACTGATCTGAATGACCAGGACTCCTTACACCTGAACAACACTCTTCTCCTTGGCTCTTTATACTCTTCTATAAATGGGCATCTCCACAAGCATCTCAGTGAGGCACTTTTAGAACTTCACTTTTTTTGTTTTTGTTCTAATTAGTTATACATGACAATAAAACACATTCTGATACATTATACATAAATGGAGTACAACTTCTCACTCTTCTAGTTTTACAAGATATTACATGACCTAGTGTGAGTCTATAATATATAATTAATAATAGGGTAATGATATCTAATTCATTCTACTATGCTTCCTACCCCCAAATCTCCTCCCCTCTCTTCATTCCCCTCTGTCTAACCCAAAGTATCTCTATTCTTGCCTAGCCCCCCACTCCCTTACTGTGAATTAGCATCCACATATCAGAAAAAAACATTTGGCCTTTGGTTTTTGGAAGTCTTTATTTGGCTAACCATGATATTCTCCAGCTCCATCCATTTACCTGCAAATGCCATCAGTCCATTCTTCTTTAAGGCTGAGTAATATTGCATTGTGTATGTATAGCACATTTTCTTTATCCATTCATCTGTCAAAAGGGCATCTAGGTTGTTTTTATAGTTCGACTATTGTAATTGAGTCGCTATAAACTTTGAAGTGGCTGTCACTGTAGTATGCTGATTTTAAGCCCTTTGGGTATAAAACAAGGAGTGGGATAGCTGGGTCAAACAGTGGTTCCATTCCGAGTTTTCTGTAGCACTTTGCTTTTCAATGGTTGTTTAAGAGGAAGGTAGGGTTGGGCTTCAGTTCATTTACAGCCCAGGAAAGGTGATGCAAGGCCAGTTTGGCTACAGTCTTTTCTGTCCTAGCTAGCTTGAGAGTTAAGGTGAATGTGCTGCTGGCTTCCAAAGATGGAGCCCTTCATTCTTGCTGTCTGTTTTTCATAGTAACGTCAGAGGACTTCTGTCTTTTTATATGGATTCATGCAGAAGCAGCAATGGTCTCTGATAGGCATATACTTAATTTCTTCCATGAAATGAAGCTTAGTGTAAGGGACTTACTCTTCTTAATAGGTGCTAATAGCGCTACTGACTTCATTATGGCTGATAGGATAGCTTTTGTTTTCTCCTACCTCATGTTGTTTATTGATTATTTACTTAGAACAGGTTGTAGGTTCCACATAGTATAAATAAGCCCGATACTCTTGGGGGCCTTTCAGTGTCTTGAGACTCTGAACAGAATTAATAGGGTTGAGGGGGTGGAAGAGCTATATTGTCTTTGAGGTTGAGCTCTTGAGACAGTCCAGAACTTCAGTCTGGGATGAAAACTGGTGTATGGAAGTCATATTTAGAAGATAGGTGAGTGAATGTTGATCAGTTTTTTTCCAATTATAATTGAACAACAAAGGAATTACTGTAACAACTTCCTGGATCTATTTTATAGGAGACTATCCCTTCTTCAAGGATGCTTTTCTAGTAGGTTCTGAGAATCTTCGATGTTAGTTTTAAAATGACCAAAAAGTACACTGGTGTTGATCTCTTTAAATTTGTATAAGCTCTTTAGAAAAGCATGGATGGTCCATTTCTTTTCACCCACCTTTGCCAGAATTTCCCAACTTGTCTTTAGCATCACTTTTTTAGCTACAGTGCTACATCAGACTTGTTTATGAAAGTTTTGTTTCCAGAAGTATTTTGACATGTTGCTTATGGGCAAGTGGAGAGGACTAAATTTTGAAAGTACACAATACATAAAGTCTGATCCTTGCCTGCCCTTTCTCCCCCACTTCTTTGCAGGACTCCTTGGAATGTAGCAGGATTTGGAGTTCTGGATTTGTTTTCAGTTTTCTCTTTCTTGGTCTAGTTTTCTTGTTCATAAAGAAATCTAGTACCATGTTGGAGATGGTACCAGCATATAGGGTCACTGTGAATACCACTTATCAGGGCAGAACATACTTGTGTTGTCTTGTTAATTACACAAGGCAATGATCAGGAATATTCCATTGTTTCTTGGTCTTCTGTTTCTATGTCAAAATTTTATTTTAGAAATCTAGCTGGGGAGGAATTATGAAAAAGCTACCCTTACTCTAAAGGAAATAATTGCAGTGTGTAGCTTAGTTCTTTCTTTTTTTTTCTTTTCAGCTATTTTAGCATTTATTGTAATTTATGTTATGGAAAAGTGGGTTTAGGGAGAAAAAGCAATAAATCTTCTGGTGTGCTTTGTTTTCCTTCTTCCTTTCTTTTTTACTTGTTTTTTTTTTTTTTTCATTTGGTCATTAGTGCAAAGTTTCTTCCTCCCACAGGAATAAGAAATTTAATCCTTCCTGCTCAGGTTCTGAGGTTACTAATGAGTCCAGAAATGGCCATCAGGTAAACCACAGGAAGGGCAAGGACAAACAGCACTCACATGGTCCTGTGGCAGCTGGCCCTTTTTACTCTAAACTGTCCTGAAAACTGATAGTTCAGGAAAAGCATTAGTTTGCATGAGTTTTGTTAAATGTCTGTACTAACAGTTTTACTGTCCCTGCTTGCTCTAGCTAAATGACTCTATTCCCATTCCTAGAAAGATTTGAGAGTGATTTCCACCTCAAAGGCTTCTACCAAGCATAGTGGTCTTTTCACAGAGGGCAGGCCAGACTGATGGGCTCCCTAACCCAGCAGTCACATCCAAGCAGTCCGAGTTTTAGAAATTATTTTTGGATGGGTTTTATGGGCTTTGTTTTGCTTCTACATTTTTGCATATGTTGATTTGTATTTTCTATAAATGCTTTCAAGTGATGTGGGAATTTGTCTCATTCAGAAACTAGCATCAGTGGATGGTAAGGAGGAAGATTTGGTATCTGATTTTTATGAACTCTCCAGGAAATACTAATAAGCCCCAGAGTTTGAAAATCACCTATTATACATCTATTATGCAAGGGGCTGCCCAGACTTTCATGTCCATCAATATTGCTAGGAAGGAGTGGTTGATAAAATTCAGATTTCTGGGCCCCAGCTGAATCTGATCATCTACTAAATGAAGAGGCCAAGGAAATTGTATTTTATGGGCCACCACAGGTGATTCTTAAAACAGGTGCTGGCCTGCCCTGAGAACCACATTTTAGTGTACCTTAACAATTTGCATTGGAGTACTCTGTGGTGCTTGTTTCAAAACAAATCTGCGTGTAAATAACAAGATTCTCATTTGTGGTTTATGTTAAACTACCTTGAGTGATTGAAACTAATTAATGTGCTTTTAATGAATATAATGCTGGATTTACCCAAGAAATAATATTCTTTCAGCATTTGAAGGTCATTAAATACTTTACCAATACATTAACATAATTTATTGCATATTTGATTCTGAGAGTATTTGGGGAATTGCCATATGGTTGTTCAGGTCTCATCCATTTAAAATGGGTGTTTCTTGTCTTGAGTTCAGATATAACTAATATGAACCAAGATGACTGTGATTCTGTAGATCATGAAAATTGCTTTTTCAATTAAATAAAAATTTGTCTTTTATAGCCACTCCCCACATCTATACCCCTCTCCCACCCTTCTTAATATCTGGATATTTGCACATTCAAGCTAGGGCCTGAATAAATGGGAATTTGAGCTCTCATCATAAGGCCTCCCACCCATAGCATGCTATAAACTTTTTAGGACAACACTGATTATATACAACCTTAATTTAGAAACCCATTGACCCTGTGAACTGAATTTTGTCCCACAACTATATAATAGGAGGGCATACTCTTGCCAAAGGTTCAGAATGTTTCATCCTGCTCAGATTTGCGGCCCCCCCCCAAAAAAAAAAAATTAATAAGAATTTTTCATGCTGGGGCTGTAGCTCAGTAGTAGAGTGCTTGCTTAGTATGGGCGAGGCCCTGGGTTCAATCCTCAGCACCACATAAAAATAATTGTATCCAACTACAACTAAAAATAAATAAATAAATATTTTTTAAAAATAAGAACTTTTTACTACCAAGTATTTTCTTTGGTGTTCTTTGTTAAGCAGTGTCTTGGGGGAATTGTGAAATATGCATTGCCTGCACACTATCCTGGCCCACAGTGTCAGATGGACTGTGAAGGAAGGGCTAGAAATACCCTCACCTTTGTACTTCTTACCTTGGTGTTAAAGGGCATTGATCTACCAAGTAGTAAAGGGGATGCTATTTGGAGATTTAATTAGAGCCAGCAACAGTTACTGATGCTATCAATCAGTGAGACTTGGGGAAAAAGGGCCCAGTGCCAGATCATTAAGGGTAATTAAATACCTGGGGACAAGATTCTCAAGGTAAAGTCAGGGTCTTCCACAGATCTGAAACAGGAGAAGAGCACTTTGCCTTGGAGCAAAGATAGAGGTGGTTGTCCCCTCCTCTCTACCCTCTTTTTACATTTCTGAGCGAGTTCTATAAATGGCAATGATACAGCCTCTTTATTGTGTACTGTGTAGGTTGTCATGTTTTCCTTTAAAACCCTCTTGTAGGATCTTCACCACTGACACTCAAAGGGCTTTAGGAATACAGTAATTATTTTTTATTAAAGCTGTTTAGGGAAATACAGCTCAGGTGTCTAATAGTTATTTGGAGAATGAAGGATCGTCTTTGAGACTATTAGTCTTGCAAATCAGTTCATTTAAAAAAAATGCTTTCCCTGTGATTATTCTCCAATGTCTAATCATGTTAAGAGAGAAATATCTTGGTAGATTTAAAGTCATAAAACACTCAGTAATGTTTTAGGGGTTATCCCCTTATGTATTGAATAAATTCTTCATAGTTGTATAACTTAACATCAGGTCTGCAAAATACATGTAGGTAAAACTTCTTAGGCTCTGCGAGGAGGGCTTATAATATTTCTGTTACCCCTTTTTTTCTCATTTATGATATGTATGTATCTCACACTGATGTCTGTTTTGCTCTGATTGAGAGCTAAAGGCATAGACAGTCCAAGATAACTTTGAAAGAAAAGGAGTTGGTTTCCTAACATTTCATGTGTGGATATATGTGTGCATGTACACACACACGTTAGATCCCTGGCAACTGAGTCAGGTCAGGCCTAAAATAGCCTTGGATATTGTATGGTTTACTTATTAATATAGACATGGACTACAGATATTAAATTTAAAACAGGTATTTGAAAGGGGACTGAACTGCTGGGGGAAAAAATCTTGATCTTTGTTCAAAAGAGGAGGAAGATTATTAGGAATTTTTTGGATGTTCAAGGGTTAACATCTTTAAAGGTGAATTAAAGGTTGAGTAAAAAATGATCATTTCATGTTTAAGAGTTCTTTCCCCTTAGGGCCCTATTATATGAAACCAAAACAAGACTAATAGTCTCTAAATTTTTAGGGAAGGTTGCAAATCTTAAAAGTTATTCATGTCCAATATAATGTTTTTCCCCCTTTGCTTTTTACTACACAAAGTGCAAGCACAAACAAATGTGAAACTTTCTTTTTTTTTTTTTTGATTGAACTACATCCCCAGTCCTTTTTTTTTTTTTTTTAAATTTATTTTTGGTGTGTGTTTTTTAAAAATATTTTAGTTGTAGGTGGACACAATACCTTTGTTTCATTTATGTGGTGCTGAGAATCGAACCCAGGGCCCCACATGCTAGGCAAGAGCTCTACCACTGAGCCACAACCCCAGCCCCAATCCTTTAAATTTTTTGTTTAGAGATGGAGTCTCACTATTTTGCTGATGATCTTGGCCTTATGATCCTCCTACCTCAGCCTCCCAATCACTAGGATTATAGGTATGTGCCACCTCACCTGACTCAAGTGTAAAATTTTTTTAAAAGGTATTTAATTACAAGTTTTTTTTTTTTTGTTGTTGTTGTTGTTAGTACATAACCATGGCTATGTTGTCTTGGACAGGTAATATCTGTCGGCAGTTCAATAAATTCTTAATTATACAAGCATTTTGAGTGCTTAGTGTGCACCAGTCAGCTTAGCTCAATGTTGGAACAGTGTTAGAAGAAGACAAGGGGTAGTCTTGTCATTGATGTCGTGCAGTGGGGAAGGTGGACTACAATGGAAATGGCCATGTTGCTGGCTGTCTGGAGGTCTCTGCAATAATTTTAAGGGTGATAGGGTTTTACAAAATATATTTTACTAGGTGAAGAAAAGGAAAGTATTATGGAGAAATGGCTCATCCAAAGACACAGAGGCCTTTATCTGATGTACCTTTTAGAAGGAACTCATATCTGAAAACTACTCAGTGCACATGTTCTGTCACGTAATAGCATTTTACATAAGTGATTGGTAGGGATATTTGACTGAACCTAGCTCCATATTTTGCATTTATTCCCCTCTCGTGAAGACTTAATTTATTGAGGAACTATGGGAATGAATTTTGAATAGATTAATTCATTTTATCACAGAAATGTACTTGCCTTGTTCTGCAAAGATCTACAGTGACCTGGGGCTCATTTAAACTACTTGCAAATGATACCAAGATGAAGTTTGCCTGTGCAGTATTTACTGTACAGAGATAGGATCATTATGTTTTCATTAATGTATATATAAGTAGGTCAGAGAAGACTTGGGTAGCTTGGCTAACATTGTGGTGAAGCAGTTTTTTTTCCCCCAGGTTACATAACAAAGGGGAAACTTAGTGTATATGGTATTTAATGAGCTTTTTGACTGCCACACTGATTTCAACTGTTCCCTCCTAGGTTATGATGGGAAAACTCATGTATTCTACTTTCCTATGTTTCTGTCAGCTGATTCTTCCCCACATTTAAACTGTTATTCCTCTGCTCATAGAAGTTTCACCCTGACTGATATCTATGGTCTCTGAATCTGCCCCCAACTCACCATTGCAGAATTAACTTTGTCAACAGAAATCTTTTTTTGGATACTGGGGATTTAACCCATTGTGGTTTACCACTGAGCGACATCCTGAGTCCTTTTTATTTTCTTTTTTCTTTTAAAACTGAGTTTCATTTAGTTATTTAGGGCTTTGCTAAATTGCTGAGGTTGGCTTGGAACATGAGATCCTCTCACCTCAGCATGTGCCACTGTACCCAGCTCACAGAAATCTTGATTCTGGCTCATCTGGGGTTTCATCCTCAGTATGCAAGTCTAATTCCTCTCTTTATGCCTTGCATTATTTTCTAATTGCCATCTGCCCTGCATCCTGTCATTTATCAACTTTTCTTTGACCATAAAAGCACTTATTTTTCACTGCACGTTTCCTTTATTTCTCTTTAGTGGTCTGCTCTCTGAAGGAAAAGGGATCCCTGTTTTCCAAGTACCTTAAAGAATTCTTATGTTTTTATTTATAATTTCTACATCAGGAGGTTTCTAAATATTGTTCACAAGAAGCAGTGGAGACCTGCCCAATGTGCTCAAAGTTGGAAAGAAAACAATTTAAGTACAGTTAAAAGTGAAACATTCTGTGGAGTTCTTTTTTTGTTGTTGTTGTTTGATCATCTTTAACTTTGGGTGGGTGGCTCAAAACTGGCAATTCCTGGTAAGCATAAGTATGTGATGAAGATATGGTTAGACAAAGAACGTGTAATGGACTTGCTGCAGCTGTTTGCAAAAGATGGGTATTTAGTTAAGGCTGTCCCTTTATGAGGATTTTCTTTCTTTGTAACATCCACTAGCCCATACTTTTGTCTGTCATTAGTGTCTTTTTCATATATTTTTTTTCCTCTTAGGCCTTAGATAATGAGCCTGTGCAAGCCCTTAGGTGTTTGATCCACCAGAATTGACTTGAGAAGAATGGTTCTTTTTCTCCATGCCTTACCAACTAGTTAACTTTTATTCTTAAATGTCTTCAATTTACGAATGTCATCCAACCCATAGTCTTTCTTTGATTTTCTAATAGTATTTTAATTTGTTGGTAATGCTTTAGGCATATTTGATATTCAAATATATACAAATTATATTTTAAACATTTTTAGAGATAAAATTCTAATAATTTTCTTGATAACAACATAGCTTGTGTTGGAGATGTCCTATGATCAGGTTTTATAATCTTGAAAGAACCCTTAAGAAGCCATTACTAGAAAATGGCTCTTTAAGAAATAGATGAGTACTGTTTATTTTTCAGTAAGCCATTTTAGCCTGTATTGTTTCCATGAAAGCATAAAAAGCCAAGTTGTTTGGGGTAAGTATCACAATTTATAATCATCTTGACTGAGCAAAACTTTAGAAATAGCTCCTGCCTAGGCCATGCAGGATACCTACTTGCCAGCTGCTAGAGTACCTCCTCAGTGAGTATGACTCTATAATAGGCATACACTTAACATTTCAACCTCTAGGAGCTTAAAACCTACGACGAAAACCGCCTTATATTTCAGTGTTGTTGTCTTGGAAGGAAGCGCCAGAGGTAGTCTGGCCTTTTGGCAGAATTAAAGAATCCTTACCTCTGAGTACAGACTACTAAGTACGGAGATTTCCCTTGTTAAGGCTCTCAAATTTTTTTTTTTTTTTTTTTTGGTACTGGGGTATTGAACCCAGGGAACTCTACCACTGAGCTACATCTCTGGTCATTTTTATTTTTTATTTGGAGACAGGGTCTCACAAAGTTGCCAAGACTGGCCCTGAACTTGTGATCCTATTGGTTCAGCCTCCTAAGTTGCTGGGATTAGCAGCATGTGCCACTACACCCAGCTAATAGTATATATGTGATGAAAGTGTCTGAAGTAAAAAATTGTTATGTTACTACCTGCTAGAGTAACCAGCCCAGAGTTTTTTATTTTTTCTCTCTGGAAATCACACTGACACATTAGGTAAATAAGTTGTCTCCTACAGGCAGAAACACACATAACCCTGATTTGGAGCTGGGTGTTATTCTGTGAGGTCCATTGTAACGTCTTCTATTATTTTCCCAACATATCCTCTGCTTCTCATTTTGCATCTTCCTCACCTGGGGTTAGGTTCTAACAGATGATAGAGAGTGGGGGAGTTGGGGAGAATTTAGTATATAATTAATATATATTTAATATTATGTTTATTTAGTAAGTATGATTGGATAAAGAAAGTGGGGATTTTCAGTCAGCCCATTTAAAGATGCCGAATGGTGACTCTACTGCCATAACACAGCCTCAGACCTCAATCAGGGTTCAGGCTGTCCTGCACACTCATCTGTCATCCTCTTACAAATGCCTGTACTCTTCAAATTGATTTTAATAATTGCTGTGGATTTGGAAGATACCTCATTATGTAAACTTTGAACAGCATTTCTGTTAAATTATGTACATCATTCCTTGCCAAAGCTTCCTCTCTGTCCTATTTGACCCCAGAGATCTGTTTTTTTTTCTTTCATAAATTGGTGATGATGATTACGCCCAATTTTATTTTTATATACTTATTTTAAACATGCAGAGATAGTTAGGAATTAAGAAGACAGTTGTAAGTCACAGTTTAAGAATATATTTACCAAATACTCTCTGTTTGCATTTACCAACATGAGACACCCATGTTGAGCCAACCGTCTGCTATAACTAAGGATGAACAATAAAGGACAAAATTATCTACCAGCCATCACACCTAAATAAAAAATAAAAATGTCTCTCAGGACAGCCTTCTTAGGTTCTCATTTAATTGGTACACATGGATGAAACAGTTTAGGTAGGACTTAATAAACCCTGCTCAAGGTAGATTTTTCACAGGCTGAATTTAAGACTTGCAGACGGAAATATAACTTGTCGAGTCTGCAGTTTGATTAGTTGCCTAAAACAAATGTTGCAACCAATGTCCTTTTGCTATTCAGTGGTTTTAGCATTATCTTCAACAATGTCATATGTTCAGTTCTTAAAACACCACTTAGTTTCATCTTTAAGTTGAAGCTAAGATCAATCACTTTGGCATTTATTGATGATATTGCACAAAAACTTGAAAAGGATGTGAGGCTGATACATCTCCCTAGTATAAACAACCAGTTGCTGCCTTTCTTTTCTTTTGATTCTATGTAATTTATTTTAAAGACAGAAATTCTTTAATAGCAAAAAGATTCCAACTATTTTGGGTACATTTTAGTTGGTGTAAGGCACTGGTCTTCAGTTCATATTTTTTTCTCTTCTTTGCCCACCTCCAAATACTAGATTTTTCTCAGACCTCTTCTAAGTTAATCTCAGCCATTATTAGAAGTATTATAACCACTGAGTGAAGCACTCAACATTGATGAATTCGTGTTTCTTTATATGTATAAGAAAATGCGTTATTTAGAAAAGCAAGATTTTCTTTACAATCTCTCTTCTGGTATCCCCTTGGAAATGTCTGATCATCGTTTGAGTAACTGTCCTTTAGCTAAGTGACTTGTGATTTCAAAGGCTTTGTTTTAGCAAATGGTGTAATGGAAAATGCACCAATTGAGAGTCAAGACCTCTGAATCCTACATCCAACTCTTTTTCCTTTGTCTCTGGATAAGTCACTTTGCCTTTCTGTGGTTTAGTCTCCTTATCTGAGTAGAAAGAGTTTGACCTAAATGATCTCTGCATTTTGTTTTTGTTCCAAAAATTAGTAAGACCCCCCCCAAACAAACAAACAAAAAAAACTTGTTATTCTGTTGAAGACATTGTTTCCTATAGGGATTTGTATCGCCAATTTGAGAAATAAGATTCCATTTTTAAAATGTTTGATAGAGTTTTTAGTCTGTTTTGTATTCAAAGCATCATCACCTATGACAACAGATTGTGGCTACTATGACAGGTAGGATGATGGCAAGGTTTCTTATTTCAAGGAGGTAAGCCAGTCATAAGGCAAGTAGCTAGTATATAAGAGAAAAAATATATAGAGAGCAGGGTACATACAGCTAAGAAAATGATGCTATTGCAAGACTTCAGTGAGCAGGATTGATGAGTATTGACTTCAGGGACTAGGTGATGAACTTCAAAGAAGGAACAACTTCGATTAACATGGGAAGTGAGGGAGTTGGAAGTCTTGGGAAAACTTGGAGGTTGTGCGCTTTTTAAAAAAATGGTAGGCAATGACCTGAGAATAAAAGACTAAGAAAGTTAAAATTAATCTTCAAAGCATTAGGGAGTCCTTGAGGGATTTTAAGCAGAGAATAATACCGTCACATGTTGTTCCATGGTATCTCTGAACTCCTCACTTTAGTTAAGGTCTTAAAACAATTTCAGTTTACGTAAAATTGAGGTTCCATATGTATTTTCTACTGAAGTAGTTTTCTAAATCCTGTATCTTGGAATATCAAAGGTAACGGCCCTAATCTGAAATACCCTTCATAAGCCTTCCTGTTAGCTGTGATTATCTCTTTTGGCTCTAACACCTTTGTTGGAGCTAATCTAATTTCTTACTGCTCGGGCTTACATTTGCAACCCGTTGTGAAGCATGCCCTTCCTTATTGAAAACTCAGTCTTGGACTGTGATATGCATATGCCTTGATGTGTGTTTGAAACCTGTTCCTGGTAGGGTTTTGCGTTTGGAAGCAGATCAAAGCACACACACTCCTTTTGGGTGAATTGTAAGGTCTGTGGCCTGAATTGTGAGCTGAGATCACCCCTTCTGTGTAAGGTACTTTTGGGCTCTTCAGGAGGAGCCAGTGTAGTCAGTTGTCGGTGTAGCCATGATGCTATTGCAAGACCTTTGCTGCTGCTTGCCAGAGCTAACTTTTATTTAGTAATAGTGTCATTTTTTAGATAGTCCCATCAAAACTCCATTTTTTGATATGAACAGCAATTAACTTGCAGTTTAAATAGGAATAGCTATGACCTTGTCTATTTCTTAGCTGGGGAGATTGAATGGAGCTTTTTAAAAAGTCTAAAGTGGCAAGAATCTAATTTTCAGGTTTAATGTTTGTAGTCCTGGGTCAGTAATAGACAAGTGATAAAAGTTGTTCAATGGTGATCTTGTCAGTGGGTGGTTTTTCAAAGCTTCTTAGTTTAAAAAAAGAAGGAATTGCCTTCTTTATTTTTGGACCTCATCACTTTAATCTGTTAGTATTAATGTCCACTGTCACTAATCTTTCTACCTGATGAATCAGAGAAATGAAAATAGTTGTGTTTTGGATAAAGGTGTTTAAGATGGACTTCTGTTGAAAGAATTGTACTAGGATATTAAACTTTAAAAAAGTACCAGTTTTATCCATAAGATGTTTTCATTCCTTAAAGTCTGTGTATTTTGATTAACTTGTGTTTTGATAGCCCACTCTTAGTATATGTCATTTATCTTTGCATGTTTAATGTATAATTAGTTTTAGGTGTTGATGAAGAAATGAGTTTTTAATTACAATATAGTATATTTCAAACTATTTTTCATTTTTGAGACCTCTAATTACTTTGATAAATCTATTTTTATCTCTATTTTGTCCAGTCTAATCTCATTTGCGAAGTCCAATTTAAGAAGCCATGGGTGAGAATATTTATTTGCCTTTTATTTCTAAATGCCTCTACTCCTCTACCCTCAAGTCATCTCAGTATTGCTTGTCTCAGTTTATTATATCACTTGTAGGGTTGTGAGAACTTGCAGAATAAACCTCAGTTTTAAATTGCTATCTTTGGAGTAGATTTGGTGTTCAGTTTTGTTCTCCCTGTATCATCTTTAAGTATTTAAATTGTAGACTCTCTGGCTGCCTCCTAAATTAGATCCTTCACTTAGTAGTTTTGACATTTCATAACCTTGCTCCTCAGGCATTATATATTCACCTGTTTAAATGGCAGTGAAAGTTTAAAATCCAAACCCATATATTAATCCAGTGAATGCAGATTGGAGAACAGCTTGCACTTGGTGAAAGAAGCTGTTTAGACCCCAGTAGGGTGTAGGCTGGAAGCTCATTGTATTGAAGTCTTTCTAGTGCAGAATTTGCCACTTAAAGCAAACCTTCTCGTGAGTCTTCTCCAAGGGAATTGAGTCTTGAAGACCCACAGGCATGCTTCACACTTTGAAGCTGAAGATAGCCCCTCTGGTTCTCTGGATGAGCAGTTTAACACAAGGTGGCTGTACAAGTTCCAAATCCACAGAAAAGCCAGAGTGGAGAAGGTTGCTGATAATTACTAGATATAAAATTTGGTCTGGTAACTGATTTAAATCCCCAAAGTATAAATCCTTATCCCACTGCAAGCAGCCCTCTCACTTTGGTGTAAGTACATTTTCTACTAAAAATCCTTTGAGATGGAAGAAATGTTTTGCTTTTTCTGGAAGGGAGGATGATAACAGACCAGAGGTAGAGGGAGCTGCATTCATCCCAAGTAACAGCAAACATGTCGTGTTGGGATGGAAAGCTATGTTCCCTTTCTTCTACTTCTGGAAGTGCTTTGGGGTGGCATTGCTAATTTTTAAGAACTAAAACATAATAAAACTAGGTTATCATGTGCAGTTTTCCAGTTAAAATCAACTATTAACCACTTTGAGGAAAAGTTATTTTAAGAAAATAAATGAAAAATGAGGGCTGGGGATGTGGCTCAAGCGGTATGGCGCTCGCCTGTCATGCATGCGGCCCAGGTTCGATCCTCAGCACCACATACAAACAAAGATGTTGTGTCTACTGACAACTAATTAACTAAATAAATAAATATTAAAAATTTTAAAAAAAGAAAAATGAAATAAAATAACTTTGAACTAACCATTATATATATATTGAACTTTTCCAAATTCTTGAACAAGGGAATGTATAAGGTAGTTTCCATAGTATGATGATGCTATGGAGAGAGAACTGGGTGAGGAGACAAGGATTGGGAGTCAAGAACATCAAAGTGGGAATCAAGAATTGAGCACCAGCTCTGTATAACTTTAGGCATACCTTATAACCTTATCTTTGCCTGTTTCCCTAACCAGAAATTACTTCATGTATAATCTCAACCCTGTTTACCTGACAGTGTTGTTGCCAGGCACATTCAGAATACTGTATTTGATAATGCTTTCTAAATGACAGACCCTTATAAGCATAACTGTAAGTCCATTATTACATGATGCAATTTAGTCATCTCTGTCCTGCCTGTGGTAATGCAAACAGCTCTTAGACAAGGTTACTGAAAAATGCCATCTTGAGAAGGTTTGTCTTAGAGCCCTTTTAATGTGCTTGGGAATCAAGCAATGTGAACTACAGACTGGATATTGAAGGGAAAAGAAAAAATAAATAAAAAGGAAAACATAACTGACCTGGGTATGTTTTCAAAGCTTTTATATAAGCACTAAATATAAACCTTTTTTTCTAAATATATTTTAGGACACTTTTAAAACACTCCACCCACACTCATCTGAAATGCACAAAGCAGTGAATATCCCTGCATGAGTAAATTATTCTGGAACACTGTAATGGACTCAGGTTACTTTAAACTTTAATGGTCTGGGTCTTTTCCTAAATATCAGATGCACATAGTGGTAAAATGATACTCATAACACAATCACTTAGGTTTTTAGACATTAGACATTTCAGCTTTTCATGTGTATTAGAAATTATTTTACTTAATTATTCCTAACAACCAGACAAAGAAAGTGCAATTATTTGGTATAATAAGCTTAAAGAATTTGTCCCAGAGTAACAGAATCCATGAAAAGCGAACCTAGTTTTGAGTCCAGGCACACTGATTAGAGGTCTTTAACCATGGTTACACTGCCTTACACTGTGCTCAGAGTCTATGTAAAGGCTGCCTGCCTGCCTGCTCTCTGCTGCCTGCTTTCAAGGCCTCAGGAGTCGGCCTCCTTTGGGAATGTATAATGCTTGCTCTGGAGCCCACAGAAGTGGCCCTTCACAAGGGGAACACTTGAGTCGCATGTTCCATCTGGAGCACTGATGTATAACTTGCAGAAGTTCCCTGCCTCAGAAATAAAGCCATGGAGTGGGCATGATAATTACTAGATATAAAATTGGGCATCAAGTAGTGGGGTTTTCAGCTTCCTTTGAAAATTGGGAATTGTCGTCTAGATAAGAACTTGGATATTCATTTAGTCACATCATTGAATACATATATAATTAAGCAGCTGCTGATTTAGCAGTTACAGCAATCCCAAGACTAGATTCCATTTAAATCACATGAAATTGTCCTCTATTTCTTATTTTGCACGTATGTTTAAGTTCCCAGTCTGTTATTTTAGGCATAGAGAAAAAAGTTATATCTGAATAGTGTTTTATTCTCTCGACACCACTATTTCAAATTCCTTGTTTTTGTAGGATAGGATAGGAGTATTAAATGTAAACACTCTTGGGGAAGGGGTGAAAGATAGCAAGAACTTAAAAGTAATGTAGAAATCTGGTCTGTTTTTCTTGTTTCTGGGGAGGGAAAAAAAAGTAATAGCTTTTGGCATAATTTAAACCAAGGAGAAAATATTGAGTGTTTCATGCTAAAAGTTCTTTTTAAGGGTAACAACTGAGGTTAAAGATGGGCACTCATGTAATCATATTATGACACCCTGGCAAATTGGTCCCAGAGTTAAATGCACTAGTCATTTTTATGAATAATGTTGGATATAGATTATATTATGGAAATTTCTTTGCCCTTAGCTCGTCCAGAAGAGCTTACAGTCAAAACAAAGGGAATGTGGTCAGGAATAACTCAAGAAACTCATAGCTGTCTAAATATTGGCGGGCAGAGATTATGGGAAAAGGAGTTCTTGATTATGATTTAGGCAAAATATCTAGATGACTTGATGAACTGCCCCTTTAAATGCTCTGGTCTAGGACACAATTGTGGACCCTCAGGATCAAGGAGATATTGGATAGGCTTTACTGATCAAATTTAGTATCTATCACCTGTTGGGCATTAACTAGACATTGAGGATACAGTGATGAGTGAGACATCAACAGTGGAGATCATAAACAAACTATTTTGTCTTCCATCCTTGAGATTTAGAATACTATAGTTCAAAGATGGGAAGCATCTTGAGAATACATAACAAGGCAAGCAAAGTCAATACAAGGACTTAGAACCTGAAAATCCAGGTTATAAAGACTTGCAGACAAGAAGATAATGGAGAATAGAGGGTGTAGCTCACTTATGCATTGGAATTTGTGGAAGAAAGTAAGTTCTTTTGGCCTAAATCAAAAGGGCACACTTACTGACAAAGGGTCAATATTTAGCAATGTGGTACCACCATGCCATCTATATCCTATCTTTCTAGGATAGGCTGGAAAAAAGGTTATAAAAATGTGTCTGATGAATTTAGAAGCCTGAGTGATGGCCCCAAATCTCTATTTTGGGGGGTTGGCCCCGCTGAGGACAGCCTGTTACCATGAGTGGTCCTGATCTGTTTTGAGAACTTAAAAACCCTCTTGTGGCAAATGCTCTTTCCTCTCTACCCAGAGGAATGGCCCTTGCCATTTGTCTAGAATTTCCCCAGAAGTGAGCAAATCGGGTAAACATTAGCATCAATGCTTGTTATATATGCTGTTTATGGAAAAGTTACTAAAGGCAGTTTTTGAGTTTCTGAAAGGAAGTGATTGAGTTGCATATACACTTAATTTTATTCCCCTTTTCCAGGTTTCTTATGCTCGCCCAAGTTCAGCTTCTATCAGAGATGCAAACTTATATGTCAGCGGGCTTCCGAAAACAATGACCCAGAAGGAGTTGGAACAGCTGTTTTCACAATATGGACGCATTATTACTTCTCGTATTCTTGTCGACCAGGTCACTGGTGAGTAGGCAGTGGTTCTGGACAGTCTTTTGCTCTTTCTAGCTGGCAGATTGTGAAATATTCTGTCTTCCCATGCCGCAGTCTTGCCTCTAGAACACATCAAAGGTATATGTGGGCCAGAAAATGCAATTTTCTGCTGGAATTGTTCATAAATATGCATGGACAAAAATAGATTGTGGAGTGTAGTGTGTGAGCTTGAGTCATTTCCACCCTGAAGGTGCAGGTTTGAAGCCTGTTTCATGGCTTGTAATAAATTTATAGATGCCATAATCTTCATTTCCAAGCCACTGCGTGAAAAAAGCCCCCATTCTCCTTATAAAATACTAATAAACAATCTTATTTTTGTAAAGAGCAAAGTTTAATGCAGCAGTATGCAGCTAGTCCTCCAAGGGAGGATCACACTACAACCATGCTGGTGATTGCTGCTCAGGCTGTTCTCCAGGTCCACGCTGTACTGTACAGTCATATGCAGTAAGAGCACAGAATTTTGAATGTTAAAAATTTATGTTATGCCTAATGCAGCTTTTAACAGAACTGAGAAGAATAATATGTTTATTAAAGAAACTTTTGTATATAAGGTAACATTTCTGTCAGTACTTCTTAAAGAAAAGCTGACAGTTGATTATGGATTTTTAGAAAAAAAATTCAGGCATATTTTTACAGCAGCAGTACTCATTTTTTTAATGAACATTTAAAAAATAGAGAATCATGATAACATGGGGAAAAATGATCACCCATAGTACTGTGTTTCCAAGCAGCCACATTAAGACCCTTACATATTACAATGTGTGAATATTTTTTAATAAAGAAAGTAGCAGATTAGCCTTAGAATAAAAATTAGGCTAAGTTTGTAATCTTCAATTGCAGATCAGTGTAGTTGATTTGAATTTGATCAAGAGAGCCTGTTCTGCCCTTATGTGCTGGTAATTGGCTTCATAGGAAGCACCACCCTTCGACTTGTGGTTAGAGATTTCTGCCACTGTATACATGCCTGGAAGAATGGCCTGTAGGTTTTGCTGTCATGAGAAAATTCAGTCAAGTAAGAGCATATACAATATGGTTTTAGCTGCATTAGTTATTTCATAATCCTTCTTACACATTTTATCATACTGTTGTATCAAATAGATTATTAGGGGGGGTCAAATAGAAATCCAGACACAGTAATCCTGATAAAATTTGTTCAAAGCAACAAAAATGCCCTTTTTTATTTTGTTCATATCATTCATGCTTTTTATTTAATTCATTTTAAAGAGAAGTTGATAAATTGAGAGTAGACTTCATATATGTTACAGAAAGCCCATCTCACCTCTTAACTAGTTGATAGTTCATTCTGAGCATGTGGGATCACAGGTGGACCTAGCTCACCACTTTGTGTTTTAGTCAGTGATTCTCTAGTATGGGTCGATATGATACCTACATCATTAGCATCCTTCTAGAACCTTACTAGAATTGTAAATTCTTGGACCCCTCCCCCCAAAATATCTACTCAATAAAACTCAGAGGATGGGCATTTTGCTCTTAGATTATTCTGATGCATGCTCAGGTTTTAGGACCACCAGTTTAGGTGACTCATCCTGTGTAAAGGCCATTTCATTGCAAATCTAATGCTTTCCTAATGGAACAGCTGAATCCTAGTGGTCATTAGTTCTTAATAGGAGGTAGTAGATAAGTGAAGGGATATATTTGCTATAATTTCATCTTCATACTTATGGCTTTCAAGGAAAACTTACTCACTTTACCTGAAATGAAAAAATGAAAACCTGCAATTTTGTTATTTAGCCATCAGGTGGTAATAATGTGCAATGAATATAACTTACATACAAAAGGTAAAGTGATAAGGGCTTTCTGAGATTAAGTGCATCCAGAAAAAAAAATGCCTTATCTACTTCAGAAAATTCTGAGCCATTGACCTTATACACAATTAACTGTAAGGCAAGTAGACCTTCATTTCTTTATAAAGTTCCTCTAAATGATGATGGTCTAGTGCATTTTCTTAGTAACTCCCCTTTTCTTCATCAATACAGTTTCTGAATCATCGGTACTTTTCTACCTGCTGGTCCCAGATTGGTGCCATTAGTGCCTACTTGCTTGCCAGGAAAGCATTATCCTGCTGCTGCTCACCTCATGGTGACCAGCCATGGCCACCCCACTAGCCTGTTCACAGTAATTTTGTGGAGTAAGCTGGGTTTCCTCTGCCATCTCTCATAAGCTGAAAAGGTTCTTGGCCATCCTTTGCTTTATCATTCTTGTCTCTGAGTGGGGAGAATATGAACAGGAATGGTCTTCCATAGTTAAGAGTAATGCAGTAGAGGCCAGAATGCTTTGAATCTCTACTTATTTACTTATTTTTAAGAGCTGGGTCCTCCTTTCCCTCTTTTCCTCCATGTAACATTACATTTCTAATATAAGTTAGCTCATTAGAAATACAGGGGAGTTTAGGAGAACCAGAAGACCATCTTGGGACAATTTTTTTCCAGGACCTACATCCTACATAATATTATTAAGCTGAATATATTATTTAAAGTTTGAGCTAAAGTGTATCTTTCTACTACAGTGCATGTATTTTTTAGTAAATGCCTGGTTCTGCTCTTATTACAAGAAAGGGAGCTGTTGGGCCCCTTACTTCTGAACTATTTATTCCATAGTACATTTGGAAAATGGAACTGATCCTTGCTGCTGACATTATTAAGGAGAGTGCATGGGAGAGAGAAAGGGAGTGTGTGAGGGAAAACATGGACAGACATACTTGTGCTTTCTCGTTGTCTTGGCTTATTGGAAGGCATGTGATAACTCAGATTGTTTAGCTGACTTCATGCATTTTAAAAAATGCGGAATTATGATTCTGCATCGAATTGCTAAGGAAAAACATTCCTTCTGATGTGATTTTGTGGCAAATGCTTTATGTGAGTGAAAAGATGTTCTTGAGAAGGAAAAATTAATTTATCCTTTCTTCTCTCCTTCCCCTTCTCCTTCCACTCCCTCTTCCCCATATCTTTACTCACATCTACCATAGGCATATCAAGGGGTGTAGGGTTTATTCGATTTGACAAGCGGATTGAGGCAGAAGAAGCTATCAAAGGCCTAAATGGCCAGAAACCTCCTGGTGCCACAGAGCCAATCACTGTAAAGTTTGCTAATAATCCAAGCCAAAAAACCAATCAGGCCATCCTTTCCCAGCTGTACCAGTCTCCAAACAGAAGGTATCCAGGACCGCTAGCTCAGCAGGCTCAGCGTTTTAGGTAAGTCTGGTCTAGTTCTCATGCCCAGCTACTGAGCTAAAAGAGAATGCTCAGGTTTACTGTCCAGTGCTTTTATTAACAGGATATTTGGTTTGTTTTGTTGTTAATGTTGTTTTTTTCTTTTTTAAATGGGAAAAAAATCTACTTGGGGGAATAGTTTTCTTTTGCTATTTAGAAGTGGAGACAAAAGGACAATTATCTACAACAGTGGACAGTGGTTCTCCACCAGGGGTGATTTTGCCTCTAGAGGACTTTTGACAGTGCCTGGAGATATTCATATTGGCATAATTTGGGAGCTGTATGTTTTTGACCTCCTAGAATCTAGTGGGTAGAGGCCAGGGATTCTACTAAATAGCTCACATTGTACAGATAGCCAACAACAACTTATCTGGCCTAAAACATCAATTGAGAAATCCTAACCTACAGATGGTCTAATGAACTGCCTCCAGAGCTTCTGATTTATTTCCCCTTTGTAAAAAGTTTTTCTTTTTATGAAGTTGAAACACAAAAAAACTTTTAAGTCAAGCTCTTTGAGTTATTGTTTTGTAGCATATACATCATCCAAAAATCATAACCTATGCTAATACACTTAAGTTCCTAAAAATGGATTCTCCCCCCCCCCTTTTTTTTTTCTTTTTTTGTTGTTGTTGTAGGTTAGAGGTTAGCAAACTTTGCCTGTAAAGGGCCAGATAGTAAATATTTTAGCTTTATGAGTTACAGTATTTGAATGTCTTTTTTTTTTTTTTTTTAAGTAAACAAGTCTTTACAAATGTAAAAGCTGTTCTTATCTCTTGGACCATGTAGCATTTGGTGGCTGTGTGGATTTGGCCTGAGGGTGGTAATTTTTGACCTCTTTGTAGTCCATAGAATGACCAGGACATTAACCCAAGGAAGAACTGTCTCATTGACAGGTATAAATATTTCAGCTTTTCAAGTTTTACTCTAATCCTGGGATAACAACCAACCTAGGAAATCATTCAAAACCATCCCTAATCTGCATGTGAAAATAGAGACTTTAAGAAATTCAACAGAGCACAGTTTCTGGTTTCATAAACAAGTTACTCAGTTTTTATTTTCCAGAATTTTTTTAATGTCCTTTTTGGCCATATGGTGTACTATAGCCATAATGCCATCTAACCCCCACATATTTTTTTATTACAAGCACATATTAATTTTATTTCTTTCCTGAGACAGAATAATTAGCAAAAATATAACCAAACTTGACCTAATGAGATGGAAGTTATGTTTTCTGACTTAAATCACATGTATTTTTTTCATTGGGGTTTTAGAGTACTCAAGAGAGTGGGATAAATCATTCATAATATCTTATTTTAAAAAATATTCAAGTATGTTACCTGAAATGTGAGAAAGAAATTTGCCATAAACACCACATTGAATTCCTACTTAAATCGGCTCTTGCCATGGCAGAAGAGATGGTACTGTCAGAGGCTATGTTTGAACTGGGTGATTGGGTTCCTATGTGATTGAGCTCTGCTGCTGTAACTTTGTGAGGAAAAAAGCAGTGTGTGTCACCTTTGACTTTGGTGGATGGTAGTGCCAGTTGGACTAGAAGAGAGATGCATCAGGCTGCTTGATACTTGCCCTGATGGAGAAAGAAATAACATAATACTCATTTTGAGCTTTTCTTATCTTCCTGTAGATTTCCACTATGGCATCCTCTTCCATGAGTTTCTGTGTGGTGTAGTGTGTGTGTATGTATGTATGTATGTATGTATGTATGCATTCTGAGAATTGAGGACAGATAAGCCCAAATGAATTTTACAGGTGATTCCTTGGCAGCCTGTTGGTTAACTTCAGCACACTATTATAAGAAAACTCTATTGGTTTTAGTTATTTTTAATTTGTTTTTCTGATTTAAGCTCCTTTTTTTGTTCTGTGGTAATCATTAAGTAAAACAGTGTTAGAACCAAGACTGAGTTCTGAGCAAGGCTGGGCCAAAGGACTGAAGAGATGGCAAATGGAGTCAGTCCTCCTTGAGACTCCTAACTGTTGTCTCTCTCCTCACCTCCATTCCTCCAGTTTCTGTCCAGAGAGTCAAATGTGAACTTCTCCAGTGTGCTCAGTGAAGGTGTTTGGTCTAGAATGGGTATTAGAGAATCTGTTTCTAGAATTCAGGTTTAACCTGATGTGATTTGTGCTTTTGTTCATTTTCTCTAACTTGGCTGTCATTACCTTGGCTGTCATTACCTGGATTTTTTTTTTTTCCCCATGTCATTCTGTTGAATAAAGGTTGACCCTTCTGTCAATTTACAAAGTCCCTTGAATGAAGGGTCTTGAGTGTTTTGTTCGTGTTTTGCATAGTTCAGGTCTAGTGCCCTGTACAAAGGCTTTGTCTGTGTTCTGATGCCCTCAGCTTTTGAGTTTGTCACCTTCAAGCAGACATTTTAGAAAATGTCTCACTTTATGTTATAGTACATTGGGAGTTGAGAGGGATTGGAGAAAACAGTTGTAAGTATTATAATAGTCAAGGATCTTTTAATATCCAAAAGTGTACCACATATTATAAGATAAAAAATTAAATCCATGTAAATAAGGATCAGGTTTAAAAATGCCCATGTGAGGTTTGTGACTCAGTCAACTCCCATTACTAGTAAGTTTTCTTATTCTGAGCATTGTTGATCTAATATGCTCAATAAATCAACTATAGTTTTCAAAATAAGACAAGCCTTATTTATTTGGGAGGATAGTTCAATTTCAGCCCCTTAAGTATATTATTGGTCATTATATCTGAATAAATGTTAAGCCAAATGTCTTCATGTTCTTTTCTGATGGAGCAGCTCAGGCTTCATCAGAGGTGATCTAGACTAATGCCAGCTTCTGTGAGCCTATATAATATATATTGTTGAAAGAGTCTTTTCAGTCAGTACTTGAGCTGCATTTAGGGCATGTTGCTGGTTGCATTGTCACAATTTCCTTTTGGAAGAAACTGGTATCGAGCCTCTGGGATAACTTTCCTCGTTCATAGGAGACAGATGATCCCATCTGATTGGGTGAGGGGGTACTTTGTTCATCTTGCTTTGGTCAGTCCTTTGGAGAAGTTTTGATAACAGTTACTTGTAGAATTTTATTTTTTTATTCATTAGTAGTCTCTCTTCATACTTTTTATTTCTGACTTTGATTCCTCACTACTTCTTTACTTGAATATAGCCTCTCCCACAGTCTGTCAGATGCTTCTTGAAAATTAGGCAGGTACTTACTTTATTTTTATTCTCTATTTATAAACACCTGGCTTTCAAATGGGAAAGCTTTATCTAACATATGGTGTATTCAGAATATTTCCAGTAATAAGTAATTATAGTTGAATTCCTATTAATAAAATCATGTTTGTGCTCTTTCATAAATTATATGTGCATGTGGACTTGGGCTATGATATACATTAAATTATAAACTCTGATCAGAGAATAAAGAAAGAATAAAGATGAACTGTACAGTATATCAAATGTGTTATTGATTTTCTTGTTGGCTGGCTTTATATTTTATTCACCTAATGTATTAGTAAATAACATACCTTTAAATCAAGATCCATAAAAAAACTATCAATAACAATATTTTATGGATCATGATTTATTGATAGTTTTTGATTTCTTAATTTCATGTGATACATGTTAGATTATTTTATGTCTAACTTCAGAAAGTGGCTTATACTAGAATTGATAATTGGCTCTCCCTTTTCTTAGTTTTTCTTACTATTATCATTCTCAACTAGATTGCCCCTCCCCTTCCACAACATGGGAATCCTTTTTAAGCTACCTTTTAAGTCAAGATAATTTTAATTAAAGCTAGGTTATCCAATCTAATCCTCCAAATCCACTTAAAGTTATTTATAAGGGGATATGTACAGGGTAAAGACAGATGATGGTGCCATTGGTCACCTCTGCCCTCTGAGGACTGCTTAGTCTTCTGTAGGGAAGCATGCATGGTGCATGGGGACTGAATGCAGATCTTGGGTGCAGTGCATCTGTTAAAATATAAGTAAAGAATGTTATTTTTAAGTAATAAAAGTATGTATTTGATGGAATCTTAACATTTACTTCCCATAGTATAGTATCTCAGCATGCAAACTTGAGTCATTCTGATGGCTTGGTCTCCACTTAAAAATTGATGGTCATTTTTAAATGACTGTGTATGGAAGATATCCTCGAGCTATGGACAGACCCAGCATATATATATATATATATATAATATACACACACACACAATTGTAGGGAGTAATAGTGGTTCTTTGGTCCAAGTAATCAACTATTTTATCTTGTCGCTGCTTAGTATATAGTTTCCCAACTGCCACTAGGCTTGTGCTGTGAGATGCTCATGTGATGGACCCTCTGCTTGCTCTAAGCTGCTTGGGAAACATGGATGCATAACACTGAGAGAACAAGGAAAACTGGGCCATGTATAGACAGAGGGTTTCAACGGGGTCTCGGCCCAGTTTCCTGAATCCATGTCCCCCCCTACACTTCCTGATAGTGGGGGAGGAGAAGGGTAGATAACTTGCTTTTAAATTCTGAGAAACTGAGTTTTTCCTAAAGTGGGAGCTAAGTAAAGAATTCAGTGAAGATCGTGGTGTCTCATAGGACTTCACATGTAGGGCATATGTGAGGCCCATCAGAGGGTCCTCAGAGATGCTTGTGTAAAAGTCCTAGACATCCTGCCTGGAGATTTCAGGGATGGGGTGGATTGAGATGTCTTTCTCTCAGTTCTGGGGCAGGTTTAGTTTCCACTCTGTTTTTACTTTGAAGTACTGAAAACTTTTAGCAAATTCTGTCTCTGGACTTGAGATTGATGTCCTATGTGGGTGGAGGGAAATCATGGCAGTCCCATCCTGAGGACACAATTAGTAGATGTAGATGGCATATCTCTATTTGGAGTGAAGTAACAAGATGCCTCTGAATTCTGGCCTTTCAGCACTTTGGACAGAGGCCTCGTGGTGCTGTTCTGTTCTTCAGGTTATCATATCCAGATGGATCCTTTACTCATTCCTGCAGCTTGATGCAGTTTTCTGTATCAGATAACTTTCAAATTGGTAATGCCAATTTGCACTCATCTTTGTTACGGTGTTTGTGACCTTTATTCTTCGGTATAGAGGCCTGGCATCTTTGAGTATAGTCATCATCTCTATGGAACACAAAGACCTTACATATAGGTTCTCTTCATACGTGTGCTCTACCACTTGCATGTGCCAAGAGGTCTACCGAACCAGTCTTTTTGGTAGTTTGCATCCTGGTTTAAGTAGCTTATCATAATCTTGGTAACCTTGTTGCTTTTATTTAGTCACCAGGTATATATAATTAACCAGCAGTGACCCAGGCCAGTCCACTGTGCTTAGTGGTACATTGAGAGGGTAGTGGGACAAGACACACACCAGAAGAGGATCCTGTGTCATGGTGATTTGTTCCATTTTCTTAGTTCGTGTTACATTGACCTAGTCTTTCTCATTTTTGCAAAACACATAAATTCCCAGTGGAAATTGGGGGCAGGGATGGGCATAGAAAACATTCATCCATTTCTAAAAGACCAGAAGAGAGATTGGGCTTTTATAGGACTAAAGGTATTTGCTTATTCATATGTGCTGCAACCTGTACCTCGGGCTCTATAGAAAGGTTGATACTTTTCTCAAACTTAATCTTTCAGAGGTGTTAAAAGAAGAAAATATTTGTGCCCCCTGACCTGGGTTGGCATTTGGGGAGTGTTAAGCATTGTGGCAGCTTATGGTGGTCATATAGCTATACATTAGTTTTTTTGAAACTAACAAAACCAGGAAGGATCAGAGACTCCAAGACTAATTTATGCAATGGGAAAAGTATGTAATTATCCCAATCACTTTCTTTTAAAAAATTTTTAAGTGCTGAGTATGTGACTCAATGGCATGTACCAGGCCCGAGGTTCAATTTCTAGCATTGAAGAAAAAAATTATTTTAAGATAAGTTCAAGTTGGTTGTCTCTTGCCTAGCTTCTTAAAACTAAATGGTCCTATACCTTTCATGGCACAGTTAAACACTGCATCAGGTTCAGAGTCTTAAGCTCCTGACTTTTTGCTCATTAAAGCTAAGGTCCTTCTCTAGACCTTAGCAGAGTATATTTAAGAAATGGGAGGATTAAGCAAGATGGTCCATAAGGTTTTTCTATCTGTAATTATACCCCTTTGAGTCTAAAAGATGAAAATCCTTCAAAGCTGAGAGATAAAGGGAAATTTAAAGAATTCAATAAACTTCAGAGTTTGAATATTAATTCCTTCATTTTGCTAGCCCTATGTTCTTGGACATGCCACCCAGTCCATGTGTGTGTATTGATATCTTCAAGAATTAGTAAAGCAATTTTACAATACTAAAGTACTTGTGGGCACCCAGCATTTGCTCAGTGAGAGCACACATGTTAACTCTTCCAGAGCTTCCATATTTCCTCCAAGTAGTTTCCTCAAATGACCACCACTGTTTCCCCTGCACTGACCCTTGTAGAGATTGGCTTTATTCATTGGACAAGCTGGCAGTGGTACCCCTTTTCTCAGGAATGTGAAAAGACCCAGTCTTCTGAGGCTTCACATAGAAGTAATGTACAGATGTCCCCTTGGAACGTGGCAGTAACAAGCCCAGTTTTCTTCAACATCAAGGGGAAACATTAAAACTGAAGTTTGCTAAATGTGTGTTTTGCAGGTTGGACAATCTGCTCAATATGGCTTATGGAGTAAAGAGGTAATGATAGAGGTTCATGATATTCATAATCCCTTCCCACAGTTAGTTTCTTTGATTTGGGGAGTGATATTTCTACCCTCATAAGTTTGTGTTGGATTTTATTTTGCATGTTAATCTAATGAAAAGCTGCTTTCTGAAGCATGGTTGACTCATGGAATATTTCTATACCACTGGATGCCACCTGGTCATATAAAAACCCATTATTTTAGTGTTGCGTTGTAACATTATAGCATGTTTCTATTTGTGTTGATTTTTGCTCCCCAGTCCTGCATACCTCATGAAGCCCATTCTAAGTACATTTCTTTGCCATTGTAGATGGTATTATTCAGTGCGGCAAGTAATGACCATTTCGTAGTTTAGTAATACCTCGATAGTGCAGCATGTCACTGCAAGCCACACATAGCTTGATTGAAAAATTGAATAGCTATACATGTATCTTTTGGGGAGGAGAATTGCTAAAATTTGGGGGGATTAAAAAAAATGGAAAAAAAGTCCATTGCTGTAACCAGTTTTTCTTTCTCTCTCTCTCTTTTTTTTTGGTGTGTGTGTGTGTGTGTGTGTGTGTGTACATGCATGTATGTCCCCTATTTTGTTTAGTAGGTTTTCTCCAATGACCATTGATGGAATGACCAGTTTGGCTGGAATTAATATCCCTGGGCACCCTGGAACAGGGTGGTGTATATTTGTGTACAACCTGGCTCCCGATGCAGATGAGAGTATCCTGTGGCAAATGTTTGGGCCTTTTGGAGCTGTCACCAACGTGAAGGTCATCCGTGACTTTAACACCAATAAATGCAAAGGTTTTGGATTTGTGACTATGACAAACTATGATGAGGCCGCCATGGCGATAGCTAGCCTCAATGGATACCGTCTGGGAGACAGAGTACTGCAGGTCTCCTTTAAGACAAACAAAACGCACAAAGCCTAATGAGCTCTTGTCCTCAGTCCATTTATATATGAAAACTATACAACAAAGGCAAGTTAAGAGAAACTTTATACATTAGTAAATGTCTTTGTAAGTCAGTGTTGAGATGGGGATAAAACGACTACTTAGCATCCTAAGAAATATGTGAGATTTTTTATTGCTAGTATTTGAATTAAAACTTCTTAAATATCTTTTATGTTTGAATATGGACAAGAGGTACAGGGTTTTTACCTGTCACATTGCATTCTATTGCCTTCTTTGAAGAAGGTGGACCTTTTAAAGTGTTTCAGCTAAGGGAAGACATTTCTTTTCTTTTTACATAACTGCCTTGAACCTGTGAGTAAATATTGAGGCTTTGTGTTGTAATTCTTCAGTTGGTTGTGTCTTATTTTCCCCCCTTTTTTTTCCTTTTCTGATTAGCTTTGTGTTTGGTTTACATTTAAAGCATTGCTGTTATGTCTAAGAAAAGTATTTTGAAGTTTACATTTTTATTTATGAAGTTAAAAACAGTATTTATTTTGTAATTATGATTTGGGTTGGGGAAGGGGGGGGCTACATTATAAACGCTTATTGTAAGAATACTGGAGAACTTTTCGTAAAGCAGTACCTTGCCAAAGAGATAAGAGCCTCTTTGATGTGGGTTTAAAAAAAGCATCTATTTTTATAAAAAAGAAAATTTGGAGAAACTTTTTACTGGTCCTGGAACAAATATTTTGACTTGAATACTTTGAGAAATCTCTTCATATGACACCTAGTGAGCTTTTAAAATTTACCAGGAAATTTGCAGTGGTTGGAAAATTTAGAAAGATTTATGATGTAGAAAATACTTTTGAGATCTTTGTATGAAAGGAATAGAATCAATGAGGGAAACACTGCTGGTTTCATTTTTGTAATCACCAGTGGAGCGTCTGATCATCCTGGTTATTATGTGATAGGTGGCTCACATTGATTTGTGATTTTGAAACAAATAAAAAAAATTTACAAAAGAATATATAAGAGCAGGCAAGAAATTTAAATTACCAAGAGACGGGGGAAAAAATCTGTTCTTCCTAAAGAAATCCCTTCAGATAGAGCTCATGGTGTTTAGTGATGTACTTGCAGTATTGTTTGAAGAATTGTTTTGTCTTAAGGAAAAAAGATGTTGCACATGATTTGTACTGCAGCAAATCGGCAAAAGTGATCTGAGTTGGATATATTTGAAGGTATTTTGAAAGTTACGTTTAAGGCTAACACCTGAGCTTTGTGTAATGTAAATAAGACCTTGTGTTTATGAACCTTTCAGCTAATTTGATTTTTTTTTTCCCTTACATGCCAAGTGATGTTCAGGTTTTGAATGTTTTTGTATCAGTTTTTTCCTTTGTAAATGGCATTAACATTGTTACTTGAGGTCTTGCTTAATCACTTTTGTTGTCCTGAGGACTTGAATTTACAGTGCATCAGATTCGTTGCTAATTTTGTCTGTAGATAGTCTAGCTTCAGCTGTTTATGGTGATGCTACATTTTCGTTTATAAATATGTTTGTGGTAAAAAAGAAAAATGAGTATAACCATAGGTTTTGAACAAATTTCCTTACATTTTTCATACAAAAATCATAAATATCTGTATGCTATTGAAATTTAACTTTGTATGATGCTTAAACCACTATTTGGGGAAATAATAAAATAAGTCTTTACCATGTATGAAAGAAATTTTAAAAAATACAAAATATTTTCTGATTAGCATCTAGCTTATAATAAATTTTCAAAAAAGCTGAAGGCAGAATTTGCCTTCATCAGGATGCACTGAGAACTATATAGTTACGTCCTGCTTTTTGTATAAACTGAGATGCTCACATGCTTCCCCTAGAACAGGCAATGTGCTATGCATAACATAGTTGTACATTATCTTTGCGGTTGCTTTGAGTTTTATTTTTTATTATTTAAAATTGTAGTTATAAAAATTTCAGTATAGTACAGTACATATACTGTGAGGCGCGTGCTAAAGTGAATAAGCGAGTTTTCATGCTGACCCACTCAATGCTGTTCAGAGATCAATTGGCTTAGCACTTTCTCATATCCTTAGGTGCATTTAGATTGTCAGAGTTAACCTTCTGCGTTTAAAAAAAAATAAATAAAATACATGTATATACTTAAAAAAAAAAAATAAGGTTTCCCTCAGGGGAAAACAGCAGCTACATGCTTCTTTCCTATACTACTGTAGCAAACCGAGGCATTGATGAGAGGGCATGCAAATTGTGCTTCACTTTACAGTGTTTATCAGAGCACTTAATAAAATGTAAGGCTGGTATTTATTTGAAGTTGTACAGTATGACTTACTTCACATCTGTTGGAATAGAAAATATATTCTGTTGAGTATTTAAGAGGCTGTACATGTTTTCTTTTGTGTTTGAATTCTTTGTACTTTTTCATGTTCAGTACATCAATAAACAAAGTTGAAGGGAAAGAACAGTGTGGTGAGTAGGTCTTTATACACATTTGGGGGGGGGGCTACTGTGCTCTAATAAAATTTACTGTCTTGAGTTAAAGAGGTTCCTTCAGAGCTTAAGTTGAAAGCAGTGTTAAAGAATTCCAAAAGGCAAGTTAATTGAAGTAGAACTGGGGGGAGGGGGGTCCTTGCTTGAATGATACTTTCTGATTGGTCAGCTCTCTAATAAACTAATTCTTATAGGAGCATGTACTTCCATCTGTTAGTTGTAAAGTTTGGAAAATCAGATACTGATATTATTCTGTAGCTGTGATTTTTACCTTCAGTCTTTTGCACAAATGGTAATTACTCACACTTATTTGAGCTAAAGAAAAAACAAACCCAGTAGAATGATGGTAACTTACACCATTTCCACTGGCATGGTGTTATTTATCCATGGGAGTAAATGTTGGTATGTGATATTTATTTCAGTTGCACAATTGGTATATTATTAAGAGACTCTTTTCTCAAGTCAGAAA
This sequence comes from Marmota marmota marmota, assembly GCF_001458135.2. Classification (NCBI taxonomy): domain Eukaryota; kingdom Metazoa; phylum Chordata; class Mammalia; order Rodentia; family Sciuridae; genus Marmota; species Marmota marmota. The sequence continues at coordinate 26,979,577 of NW_026000101.1, forward strand.
CGTAGTTTCTGTTAGGTTAGGGTGGGTGTGTATAACACACATGTTCATGTGCTTACAAATCAGGAACTCTGTCAACCCAGTGTTTCACACATATGTTCAATTCTTGAAACACACACTCTAACAGATCTATGAATGGAAAAAAGATTCCTTAGTGTTCTGTGCGAGAATTATACTTCTCTAGAATTTAAGAAAATATAATAATGAAGTACTTTTTTAAAAATTCTATACCAAATGGCTTATTTTAATTTGATTGTCGAGTTTTTTTGGTAAAAGCCATTCTAAAGTAATTGTCCTAAATTTGCAACCTAGTAGTCAAGAGCTCAGTTGAGTGACAAGATGCTTCCTTTTCTTTCAACATGCAATTAATCTCCAATCTCCATACTCCCTTTTTTATTATATGAATTTAATACTCGTAATTTGGAGACATTGGAATATCCTCCCCTCACCTCTCTCCTCTGGCATGCTTTATCAGTATTTTGACTGGTTTTCATGTCAGTATTTCCTTTATATTTGAGCAGATATTGGAAAAATTCTTAGTAAAGGAGGTTTGTGAAACTGCTGGTATTGTGAGGAGAAATTTCTTTCCCCCACTTTGGAATCCTTCCTCACATGTGCTTGCAAATCATCTGAATGGTATTGCAGTTCACTGTTAGAGTGGCTGACATAAATTCATAATCTTAACATCATTTTACATTAGTTTAATCTGATCTGAGGAAAAGTGTGAGCAATTTAATCATTTCTTGAAAAATAGATTGCAAGATTTATGACACTTATAAGAGGATCAAAAATAAATTATAGTGGAAACTTGAAAGTACTTCCTCCCAGGGTTACCTAGTGAAACGAAAACACATATTTTAACAATAGGTATGTTAAAATTTCAACATTTGGATTTCTTAATGTACTTCCAGAGCAATATGCTTTTGGCTTTTATTGGGTAGAATAAGAAAAAAAGGCAGTGGTTTTACTCCTTTTTGCTTTTGTTACCAAACTGGAATCTCAAGCAGCAGCGGAAAATGGAAATATTGATGAAATCATAATTTATTTGCACGATGAGCATATATGGACTCGTCATAGCAATGAATAGTCCATTATCATTCTGCCTATAGTGTGCTTTACATACTTCCTCTGAAAATTCCCAGACAAGTTTTTTTTTTTTTCCTTCAATTGGAAGGCTTAAACCTCTACACCATGAATATGGCAGCCTGTTGGTGTTGATGTAGGACCTTACTGAAGTTAATATTTCCAGAAGTCTGGTTCTTCGAGTTAGCATTGTTTTTTAGTGGGTCCATGTGGGATTTTGGTTATCTGCCTACTGTGCTGTGCCTTGGTCTGTAAACACAAACAAATGCCCCTCTGACCTTCCTGGAGAGTACATAGAAAGGAGGACAGCCAGCCACCAGTGCATGGCTGGCAATGATATCAGATCCATGAGCACCGATAAGCAGTCGAGATAATTTGCTGTACCATTTATAAACCCATTTTACAGCTCATAGATGTGAACCAGCCTGCTCTTCTTACAGAGTCGTCTTTGCCTTTCTTTAATTTTTAGCTCGCCTCTATAATTTTCAGTACCCTGTTATTTAGTTGAGCAAGTCTTCAGATGCACCCATACTGGTTAAGTTGTCCAAATCCTTTCTGAGGCAAAATTACAAGTTCATAATACGCAATAAGACTCTACATACCTGACTGGTTGGATCAACTGAGGAATTTGGTTGGATCTTCTTACTCTCTCTAAATGTGTCTCACATAGAGCAACAATTTGGTAAGCACTAATATGCCCAAAATACCTGAATATCAGAACGTGCTTGACTGCATCCACTCAACTTTATAAGACACACTACAACCTTAGGGTCTCGAACTTGGTATTAACGTTACTTTTAGTTTAAAGAACTAACGATGTAGGTCAGGACTAAATTGATGCTAACCTTCAGAAACATGGATGTTACTTTTTCAAGTAAATATCTATTAGCAACCTGTTAGATGTAAATGTGAGAAAATTTTTGTGCATGCATGAATGCATGGAAAAGAAGCCTCCACCCTCACGGACCCTGTCCTTGAGACTGCTTACTCCACTTCTACAGATAACTAAACAGGGAAAGGAAAGGGTGCTGTCACTGAGGACATTGTTTTAAAAAAGAGGACAACTTGGGCTCTTCAGGTGTGTGCTGGGGATTAGCAGAGAGAATGCCAAGCCATACAGCAGCGGTAACAATTGAGCTAGCCATTAAGAGTGGGTGGATGGAAAAGAAGTTGAGGGAGGGAATTGAAGAGAACCCTGTGATCAAAGGCAAGGCTAAGCCTCTGTCCATTTGTAATATTTTGGGGGAAGTTAATATTATTAAGTCACATTCGGTGTAGACTGAGTTCCTTAAACATTTTTGTGAACATGACTAGTTTAATCTGAGATTAGTCATTAGATAAGTAAACTGCAGCTCATATTAGTCATTAGAAATTTGAGTTCATGATGAAATAGTACCTACTGCTCATTGAAACTTCATCCTTTTTCTCTTGCCCATTCCTACTGCAACTTTGAAACTATTTGGCAAGATAGATTATATGTGAATTGGGAAGTTGTATAGGACTTTCTAGCGAAGATATTGCCTTCTTTTAGAAGAGGCATTTATTTGGAGCAGTATGGTGAGCAGTACGGTGAGCAGTATGACATGTCCAAAGACCAAACAAAATTAAAATCTGCCCAAAATAGAATGCTGGACTGATTATTTTTCAGAGTATGTGCTTTTCAAACTGAATGACTTAATAGAGTGATCCTCTTAGCATTTATACTCTGTGCAGTGCCATAGTACCTGGTTTACTTGGTTGCACGTGTATTTCACATTATTCTTACCCATATCACTCAAGCATCACCTGTATCAAAGTCGAGAAGAGAATTATAAAATCCAAACGTTTCTCAGATGTTTCCAAGAGAGGTTTTCATTTGACAGCTTTTTAGCTTTTTGTTGTTTGGAAGCTTAATAGCAGTCCCTTCTCCTTTGATAAAGAGCCACATAAAACAAATATCATTTAAGTCAGTGAAAGGAGCTGGTGGGTTTGTTCATTTGGTAGGGAAGGCCCTTGGACTGGACATTACAGGTTGTTGTTACCATGGGCTATCTCTAACTGATTTTCATGACCTGCTGCTTTCTGACAGTCTTTCCTGTGTAGCTGAATGTGTGTTTCCAGCCGACTTGTGGACTTGCAGACATGCGGAGACCAGCAGCTACCTTAAGGGTGACCAGCCTTTGGAATGAAGCACAGACAGCAAGGTAGCTTTATTACCTGGATATCAGGCTTTTCGTTGTATAGAGGTAAAGGCACAGAAGTTGTCTAGGAGAATGGGGGTGGAAGGTCATGAATCATAAATACAGGTGCTCAGACATCCAGTGGATGCAGAACTTTTATTTTCTTAGGCCCTAAATTAAAACTGTCATATCAAGAAACACTATGGAGTACTGTGTGGGACGTTAACCCCCACACATTTATATATATGTTATAAATCATCTTCTTTCCCCCAAAATAGGTTTTTCAAAGTTGCAAAAGTAAGTAATAATTACAAGAAATAATTCAGAGGTTCACACCAAAAATTCCCATTTACCATCAGAAAGACTGAATTGCCATAAAGATGAAACAAATTGCAAGTATTGTAGTAAATGTTCTTTAGCAAGATTTTATCTCAAGAATGATTACTGTGGTGTGTTCTCTGTATGTACTCAACTATACATAAAATTATTCCGTTTTTTAGAAGTTATTCTTAGAGAACTGCCTGTTTTACATCCATACATTGCATAAGAAAACCTCTTTGTTTCTATAAGTAAATTGCAACTCGTATTTTTTGGATTAAGTTTAGACAGCCTGAGTACCAAATGATAAGGGCTGTTGTCCTGAGAGAACTCTGTCTTGACAGTTCTTATACCCACACCCAAGCTCAGAAGCACACGTGGTACACGGGGTGGAAATCTCTGTTTAAAATACATGTGTGTTTATTTTTAATTCCCATTATTTTGCTAAATGTATGTCAAGTGCCCACTTTGTACCAGTCACTGTGCTGCTTCTCGGCTGAAGATAGAATTTTTGTCTATTTTTCACTCTTGATCTGGAAGACACTTCAGGAGTCTTGGTCAGCACCTCATTTTGCAGATGTCTGAGTCAATCCCAGAGAATTTCAGGCTCTCCAGAATTCTTTTGCTAGCCTGAAACCTGGCACTTTTAACCCAGCTCTCCCCTAACTCTTGGAACTGTGCCCTTCATTATCATTGAAGTACTAAAACATAAACATAATTGACTTTCATAAACTGTGTCCTTTTGTGGAGCCAAATTTCTGAAATGCTACAGGAGATGTGTGTGGCATTTAGAAGTTGAACATAAGCAAATGCATGACGTTTATTGGATTCACTGCACATCATTTGTATCCTTGTGAATGATTTCAATCAAAGATAATAGTCACTGTAGAAAATATAGTAAGTACATAAAATACAAGTCAATATTTACTTCATCCTCTCCTGAAAAAGGGATTTTTTATTCCCTATTTATCACTTTTCTTGTAATTATATATATCATCTTTTCCATACACTTTAAACATTCAAATTTGCTTTTTTTCCCTTCAATAAGGTTGTTTTCCATTTGATTTTGTTCTTTAGTGTATTGAAAAAATTTTAACAGACATAAAATAATGCATTCTGATTTGGGTTTAAGGCATGTCAAATGAAAGCTGTTGTCTGGTTTTTATTGTATTGATCATTGTTGACATTATGTCAGGAAGAAATAAAAATCTGGAATTCTGCAAGGTTTCCCATTACAACTCCATTTCTCCATGCCATATAAGGCTTAAGACAAAAGGAAGTCCAGAAACCAGGACAGTCTCTGCAAACCTCAGTTTTGGGGATGGTGATGCCTAAAATAACTGCTTGCCACCACCGTGCCGTAGGTGGGCAGTTTGAGTCAAGCTTGTTCTGCAGCAGGGTCCTCCTGGATGGGGAAAGAAGTATGCAGATACTTTTTCTCTTTTTGGACAAAGGTAAGTGGATGTCCTAGAGGACCAATAAGTCAACTACTTCTTTCTTTTCATAGCAAGAAAAAATGCTTCTTTCCTTAGTGGGGACAAGTAGGAGAGGATGAGGACGCTGAACCCAATTGTGGGTGAGTAATTTTTCCTCCTTCTTCCTTGGGTCTCTGATTGCAGTGATCTTCTCTCTTGCAAGAGTCTGGGTAAATACTGGCTCCTTATTGCATGTGCTCAGAGAAGTAGCTGATGGCACTTTTAAAAGGATTGACAAGACTGAAAGACGCTCGTTAGAGTGCACCTGAATTCTGCCATGACATCACAAGCGGACCATAAGCGGCTCTCCAGAAAGCACGGCAGCCTTTTTTCACCCCTTTCTTAACAATGAGACGTAGATTGGGCTTGTTCTCTATTCAAGCATCCTTATGAGTAAATGTCTATTTTTATGATAGAGCTGCACTTTAAAAATAGTTCCAATCAGTGCGACTTTTTTCCCCCATATGTTAAAAGTTATACATGAGTTAAAATATCTCAGATTGCTTAAATTCTTCCAGACGCAAGGCACATTCCTTTTTTTTTTTTTTTCCTTTTTGGGGGGCTGGGAGTGGGTGGAGGGGTAGATCAGATACAAAATAAGGACTTAACTTTTGGGCCTCCTCAACCCTGTGCTTGTTCTTTAAGACTTTTACCACTAGCAAGGCTTTTCAACCAAGATTTGAAATTTCTAACTGTTAAAAAATTCATTAATATTTGGCGGGTACTGTCTTCTTCCTGGAGCGATTGTTTATTTTTGTTGCTGAGAGCAATTAGCTAGAACAGTCACAGTTGCAGCTGTTAGATACCATAAGCTCCAGCAGAGATCACAAAAGGCCTTATGCACATTTAGAGTCTGTGTTTGGATTGTTTTTAATGGGTGATGTTTCTGGAGTCTACTGTGTGAGCAAATTTGGTTGGGCGAGCCTGAGCCAAATCAAGTGTACAGTGGGCTCATCAGCCTGCTGTGTTGATCAGAGCCACTTAAACACCTTGCTGCTTTGTGGAGACCAGGATGGCTGTGGCTGCTGTGTGCAGAGAGAATGTGTGTTGCTTCTTTCTCTCTGAATTCTCCCTGTGCAAACCTGGATGTGACTCATCCCAAGATAGTATGTTGTCTTCTCAGGAAGTTTGACTTTTGTGTTTACTGCTTGTTTGCTGCTCTTGACTTGTTGGGGATTTTGTGGGATAATCTGCATGTGTGAGTATGAGAAGGAGATTCACAGATACAATCTGGTGCCCACTGATTTATGTCTTTTTCTAGAGTAGCTTCTTAGAGAATCTTGGCTCCAGTTTAATGCCTGACACTTTAGAAACAGCAATGCAAATGAAGGGATTGTTTCCCTATTTTTATAGTGCCTGTACTTTTGCCTCTGAGTATCCTTTTGAGAGGGCACTGTATATGTCTGTGCCTGCTTAATAACTGTGCTGCTTTAGGACTCAAGAGTGTGCCTTTACATACTTTCTCATCTGACTCTCCGGGGTGACCTGTGAGGCAGAGAATTCCAAATAGACTCCATTTCACTGCAGAGTAGGTGGGCTCAGGCTTGGTGAGTAGCCGGCCACCTGCTTACCTTTCTGTACTGGACCCATTCACTCTGCAAATAAGAAAACGCTTTTTTTTTTTTTTTTTGTATTTTACTGGTAGCTGAAGTAGCTTAATAGTCTCAACTCTATTTTAAAAGCTGGTAGAAATTGTACTCATGCACAAGACTGGTTTACATAGTTTGTTGGTAGAAAAGAATAGAATCAGGGTATGTTGCCTTGTCTGTTTAGGGAGGAGTAATTGAGGAATCTTGGAGGATTTTGATAATTATATTTTAAGTAGGCATCTAAAGTGTACACTGAAAGTTTGGTCCTTGGTAGCTAACTAGCATAAATTAATGAGAAGTCATTACATTTTGATGAGATTTTAGACACTTATACAAAGATATTTTTAGAGCAGTCTTTCAAATGGCAGTTGATTGACCAGATGGCAATCTGTTTGATCAGCCAGCTTGGAACTATTACTAAGTCAAGTGGTGTGGCTGTTTTTTAATCACATCGCACTCCAATAATAATTTTCATATAATTGGAGAGGTATGGACACTGGTGAATAAAAACCTCATCTAGTAATTTTAATTGACTTTTTCTGTGAATATTTTCTCTCCTCTTAGATAACTTTTTAAAAATGATACTACAGTCTCCATGTTTTGAGTTGACCACACAGTTTCTGCAAAATGCAATGCACTCTTCCCTCATCCCTTCCAAAGAAGATTAGTTGTGGTAATACAAATTGTTGATGGATTTATTTCTTTGTTTCTTCAAACTCTTTGAGACAATTTCGCATGTTCTAAGAAACTGACTGAATATAAGAAACTGTTGGAATTGAAATGTTGAAAATTGAAACATTGAAGACGTTGCAGTTGAAGTATGTCTTGGAATTGAAGTATGTCTGTAAGACAAGTTTTTTGTTTGATTTTTTTTTTTTTTTTTTTTTTTTTTTTGTTTCTAGGAATCCACCTCAGGGCCTCAGACATACTAAGCACATGCTCTAACACTGAGCTATACATCCACAGCCCTTTAGACAAAATTTTTTTTAGTACTCAGACTTGATTATGAAAGCAGTATGACAACATCATCATCTTGGATAAATTACGTAAGACCCAACAGAGGTATAGATAAGTGAGATGAGAAGGACAAGGAACCATGAAGAGGGATAGATGGGTAAGCCAGATGTCCCAGTGAGAGCTGAGGACACCCCTCTGTCATGCTCCCCTTTCCACATACTGAGCAGGAGCCCTCAGGAGGAACTCCAGTAAAAAGACTTCTGAATGGACTTTGGGTCAGTGGCCCTTTCTTTACATCCCTTTATATGTGGATACTTCATAAGATCCTGAAACCACAGATGATAGCAAACTTTGTGTATATAGGTATTCCTTGACTTATGATGGGATTATGTCCTGGTAAACCTATGATGAGTTGAATATAGAGTAAGTAAAAAATGCTTTTTTGAATACACCTCACCTACCTAGCATCATATCTTGGCAACACTGTATATCAGACTACTGGTTGTTTCCCAGTGATTTTGTGGCTAAATGAGAGCTGCAGCTAACTGCCACTCCCCAGCATCTTAAGTATTGTACTGCATGTCACTAGCCTGGGAAAAAGGTAAAACTTTGAAGTGCAATTTCTCCTGAACCTGTATTGTTTCATGGCATCATAAAATTATAAGCTGGAGACTGCTATTTTTCTTGGTGGGGGGGAGATACATACTTAAATACAATACAATTTAATTTATAAGTTAGGCACAGTAAGATTAGCAATAATAAAAAAATAAAAATTGAAACCACATACTGTAATAGAAGTTATATGTATGGGGTCTCTTTCTGAAAACGTCTCATACTGTACTGATCTTTCTTGTTGATGGGGAATACCTGAAATTACAGAGGGCAAAACTTCAGATCAAGGGGAAGCACAGTATCTGGCTCAAAGTAAAGCATCTGATCTCAGCTGAGTCACATCTAAAGCAAATGTCTGAATATTTACAAGACATTTTGTCTTCTTCAGTAGATCTCAAACTTAGGTATGTGTGGACCCACTTTGGAGCTTATTCACAGAGATGCTTCAGGCACCTCAGCTTCCTGATTCAATGACTGTACAGTGAGTTCCAGAAGAGCTCCATACCAGGGACGTTTTAGCCAAGGCAGACATACCATTGGTTTAGTGGCTAGACCTAACTTGAAAGCAGAGGAAATCTGAGGTGTTCTGTTTCCTTCTCTTCCTCCTCCTCCTCGATTGTGTTCTCTTCAGGTTGCAGGAAGCTCATGGTTGCATAGTCCTACTCCAGTCTTCACACAAAAATCTCAGATATGACAGCATTGTATGCAATATCTCATTTAACACAAAAAGAGGCATTCTAATATTCCCTACTTCACAGAGGAAAAATATGAGATGGCAGGATATCAGAAACATTGTCCAAGGACTGTAGTTAGTAACTGTTGAGCTGGAGCTGCACCTCAATGTCAGAGTCTGTAGTCTTGCCACTGTGTATGGTGGTGGTTAATAGTGGCCATAATGGAAATACTTGACTTGTGCCCTTAAATGAGGTGACTTGGTTTTACTGCTAAAAATCAATCTCTTGGGAAACAGCCCACCAGCTGAGAGTTTTTTCTTTTCAGTGGGGTGCTCTGTAACACATTTTAGACATCTTTATTCATGTTTTAGCTTTCTAGACTGGAAAACTCCTTAGTGTGGGATCTTTCTGCAGTTTAGCTTGGTGTTTCTCTTTGTGTCTACCACAGTGCTTTGTGTATTGTAAATACTCAAAATGGTTATGTATTTGTTTTTATTAAGGAAGGATGAAGTCTGAGTTACTGCTACTTATTCAAAGTTAGTGTGTGAGACTTAGCTTACCCTAAAATTTATTTTCTTTATCAAGAAGTTAGTGTTGATCCTATGCCTGTATATTAGTTCATTTTTTGTTGCTAAGAACACAGCACCACAAACTAGATAAGCCAAAGAAGGGTGGTTTATTTGGGATCAGAGTCCAAAAAGGGGCCATATCTGGTGACAAGTCTTTTTTCTTGAATGTGTTCAAATGATTTTCATCATTCAAAACCTGTCTTGTTACATTGGCTTTCTTTTTTGAATTCAGCCATGACCAAGGTACTAGACTGGGCATTTCACATTGGTATTGCTATTTTCATGGTAATTCTGAAAGGTACATAGTATCACCATTTCACAGATAGGAAAACATTAGTTATGGGGAAATAAAACAGTGTTTTTGCTGCTTTCATCATTGCCAAATAAGATGGAAAGAGAATTCTCTGTTCCCAGGGAGGTGGATGATAAATGGTATATTTGGGAATTAAATCATGATTCAGCGACTAAATTTTGGGACCAAAACCCAGATAATTCTCTGTCTTGTGATCCAAAAACTAGCAAGCTTTAGTGGAATAGAATTCAGATTAAAATCTTCATTTGTCTGCCTTCAGAGACAAGAGAGCATTTGTCCAGTTATCTTATCTTTTTTTGTGTGTGGATAGTCCTTATCTCAGTAGCAGTTGTGGCTATTTCTGTTTTTACTGTTTGCTGTTGGTCATGTGTGTTATTGTAGCTGCAGGAGTACAAAAGCCTATGGATGTGTTGGTATAAATGCCCTTATTTGGCAGGTGAGCAACTCGGGTAAAGGAGAAGCAATTGACTTGACTAATGTTGAACCTTCATTGTGTGATTAGAACTGCAAACCTGCAGGTACCAGGCTGTGATTTAGAAACATGTGAAATGATACCTGGAAATATTCAAATACATTTTCTAGTAGCACTCTCTATCTAAATTAGAGGGCATAAGCTTGTCTAAAATGCACAGTATTTCAGGCAGTGGTCTGATTACTTACCATCACCACCACAGGGGCTTCAATATCATATAATCTTGGTTTCCAAACTGGTTGCTAATAAATAATTGTAGTGCCCAGAATAAGAGCCCTAGACTCTGTTCTCTAACATGCTTTTATTATAGTGTGGCCCATGGATCAGCATTTTCACCTAGAAACTGCTTTGAAATGCAGATGTACTGTATTTCCATCACCAAACTATTGAAGTGTAATCTGCATTTTAGCAGAGTTCCCAAGTGATGGTGTACGGATTAAAGTTTGAGAAGAAGTACTGTAAGGCAGCATTTCTCAAACTTGAGTGTGCTTTGCAAAAACAGACTCTTGCACCCAGAGATTAATTCAGTTGGCCTGGGGTGTGTGCATTGAGAGTTGTGCTTTCACAGGGTATCTTGCAGCTTTTTGATTGGATGGCCCATGGAACAGGGTCATTTCAAATATCATTTGAGTGGTGGAGCGCAGTGATGTTAAGATCCTTTGCAACCAATTTGGGTTTGTTTTTTTTTTTTTAAATCAAGGACTGAATGTGGATTCACTGTATTTCCACATTTATTTATTGAAAAGTGATACTGCAGAGGCCTAAGGCTGATAGAAAACGGTTCTGTAGTCACTGGGAGAGATGAAGATCTGTATAAAGATAAATAGAACAGGAGAATAATGCTCACACAGTTTCCTGTAAAGCATTTAATGGATTGGCTAGAAGCTTTGCCCTCTTTATCCATCAAAAAAGAAGAAAAAAAATTGTCCATCTCAGCTTTTCTTAAATTCCACTTCCTTCTAAGAACTCTGATAAGTTTTCATTGCTCCTCTTGCCAAGAACTGTACAACAAACAGACCAGATCTCAGCAACCGACATAGCCATCCGGTTTTTCCTTTTTAAGTTGATTTAGAGCAGTTCTCGGGCAGCCTCGGCTTGGCTGCCTACTGCTTTGCCTTCAGGCATTTTTATGTGTTTATCCTTTGAGAGCGTAGGTACCTTTGAGGCTCACAAGCAGTCTGTTGATCAGCGTGGTCAGGAAGTGGAGACTCCTACCTGTGCCAGACAGCTAAATCTGCTACGATGTGGATAGTAGATGGGTTTTAATAGGTGCGTTTGTGCTCCTGTCAAGATGAAACTCTGAGTTGACATATATTTTCATGTGTATCAGGAAATATTTAAACAGGAGTGGCACTGGAAAATGCACTCTCTCTCCAAAAGTAAATTTTTTTTCTAAGGATTTTCCCCCTGTGACATTTGAACCATTATTCTGTGTTGACATTATATACTTGATTGTATTAATAAAGGGGAAAACAGTTGCTTCATTCTTGTAGTAGGTGCAGTGCTTAGCAAGTTGCTGTAGGTAAACTTTAGGTATGTAAAGTTTGACTCAAATGCCCTTAATTTTCAGCTAAATCTTTTTTTAATATTTATTTTTTAGTTGTAGCTGGACACAATACCTTTATTTGTTTATTTTTATATGGTGCTGAAGGGCGGCACATTTGCTATGTGAGTGTTCTACCACTGAGCCACAACCCCAGCCCAGTTAAATCTTTTTAATAATAAGAAGTAACCTGCTTATAGATACACGAAGTAACTGCTAAGAGTTAAGATTCTATGATAGGTGTCAGAATTTTAAAAGCCCACGCCTTACAAAATTTATTTTGTTTCAGTTTATGCAGGTGTGCTTTTCAGGATAGTATAAGAGTTAAAAAAAAAAATTGCAAGAATATTTTCTGAAAAATGTGTGGTGATAGGAAAATCTGTGCTTTGTGCTCAATTTAGACATTGCATGTGTATCTACGTACTACATAAGATATTATGATACCCAAAAACCGCCAGGTAATTCTGGAGGTTTTAGTTGAAAGGGACCATGAGATTAGAAGAAAGCCAGTGTTTCACTATAAGCCTAGCCCTCTCAGCTCTCAAAATGAGTTGTGTTCCACTTTCTAATAGCTGAGGAAACAGGTGTCTTAAGATTTATTTGCAGAGCTGAGATTTAAATTTGGGATTTGAACTTGGGCACAAGAACCTCTTCTCAGCGTACTCCCTGTTTCATTGAAAGCTGAGTAAAGTAGGTTTGAGTCCATGTGGGCTTTAAAAATGAGAATGTCAAAATAGAAAGACAGTGGAATGATTCTGACATAACTTTCCTATGTATATATGTGAATACACCATAGTGAATCTCTGCATCATGTGCAACCACAAGACTGGGATTCTAATTAGAATACGATGTACTCCACATTTGTATAAATAAGTCAAATTATACTCTACTATCATGTATAACTAAAAAAAAAAAAACCCCAAAAAACAAAAAATATCTTAAAAATTAAATTAAAATTTGAGAATTAAAAAAAAGAGAATACCTGCCTCAAGGTCTTAAAGTTTTGAATGTATATTTTAATTTAACCCCAGAATCTCATGAAATAGATAGGGCGGGTGTTATTACACTCATTTACAGGTGAGATTGTATTTAGTAGGAAGAACCTGAAGCCCAGGTTGAGGGGCTTGCTGGATATAACAAGGCTGGTGAGTGGCAGTGCCTGGGATCACACTTGGCTCCTGTTGACCTGCTTTCTCATGCCTAACCTGTTAAAAGTGCTTTTAAAAGTGACTAGAGAGGTTTTGAAGCAGAAGGTCTGGGGACTGTAACATTTCATACAAAGCATTATAAAATGCACCTTTACTTTAAGGCCCCTCTGCCTCCCTTGTGCTTTACAAACTGACTGTGGGGAGCTGTGTGGTGCTGAGCGCCACCTGGATGAAATTTGTTAATAGGTGCATTCTAACTTATGGACATTCAATACCCATGACTTGAGAGCTTAATTTTCTTGGGGGGAGGTGGATCTAAGTGTTTTACCCTTTTTAAAGTTCAACATTCTTTTCAGCAGATACTTAATGCTTAGTGTGAAAGTTTGTTGATCTTTTGGCTTATGTTGCAGCCTGATGCTTACAAAGTTAACTTTGGCTTGTGTGAGCAGGATTTGGTTTACCGCAAGAGCTTTTCTAGCCCTTTTGCTCTAGAGACCTCTGGAGTGTATTGGTAGCATCCATGGCTCTGATAGTAATTATTGTAAGGTAGGCCCTTTTACTTCTGAAGGGCAACACTGCTTTTTGCTAACACCTATCATACCAGCATGTCAGGCATGTCTAGTCATGTGTGGGTCTGGTCTTTCTGTCTGGTCACCCAGACTTGGGAAGTGACTTGTCAACCCTCTCCTGAGAGCCTGCTTCAGAGGTTTGGCAAACTCTCCTGGTCCTGCTGTGAATCCCTGAGGCTTGTGAAGGATGACAGATGGTTGGCCTAAACCCAGAGCCACCCCTCTACATAATGATGAAAAACGACCAGCCTCCTGGTAAGTGAAATCAAGACCCAGGCACCTTTTAGTTCTTGTCAACAGGACTTTAAAAAGAAACACAAAGCAAAAGAGGAGGAAGAAAGCCTTTCCTAAGTTAACCGTCTGTCCTCATTGGTATTTTTCTGCCCTTATTAGTAGGAAAGTCTTGATGTCTGTTCGTCTATGTGGTTACTCCTCACAGACTACTGAGACTAAGAAGTAATCCTCTTTGCTCTTTTGGGTGTAAGTAATTGCTGCTAAGGGCATGTGAGGTTGGACACCATTAAGATGCAGACCTGCTTCTGTGGTTCATGAACAGCATGGGGCCCACTGTGCTCAAAGCCCGGTCCACATTGGTCTCTCTTTCTCACAACTCCCGAGGTTGGGACTCACCCCAGCCCTATTTGGCCAGGCTTTTTTTACCTGCCTTCAGCTGATTGGACTAGTGATACCTGCCTCAAGGACAAGCGGTCTAGATGCTAACCAGTGGGTGACTTGGGCAAGTTATGGAGAATGGGAGTAAGTTAATAGGTAGAAGAGCTGAGTCTGTCTCAGGAACAGTGGCTCACAACAGTGGAGCACCACAAATCTCTGTTGCTTGGAGCCTCTCCAGTTAGTGTGGCTCCTTGAAGCATGTAGTTAGGATCTTGGTCCTGTCTTCCTTATGGTCACTTCTGTCCTTATGACAGTGCTCCCTCATGAATTAAGGCCTCTGTGAGTCTCTGTTCACATGTACTCAAGCATCGTGGTTATAAGAGCAGCCAGTCTCTGAAGTAAACAGTGTGCCTTCAATACCAGCTCTACCCATTCCAGCTGATGAATTCTTTGATAAGGTCCTTAATCTTTGTAAGCATCCGTTTTCTTTTCCTCTGACTTGAGAAAACAGTACCGTCCTCACAATGTTGCAAGACAATAAATTACAGGTGAAAGTGTTAGCATTAACACCTGGAACATGGTCAAAAAACGTTAGATGCTGCTGTCACTGTTATTATTGCCATTACCATTGTTACTACTCAGAGGAGACTAATGAGTAGATCTCTGTGCTGGGAGAGTGCAAATAGTTGTCCATTTTCTGGCCACTGGTGTGATTGTGGTGTGGAGCCTTTTGATGGTGACATTAAATGATGCAAGGCTTCCCTTTGCTTTCCCTACCCTTAAAAGTCTGATCATTGGCCTAGTCCTCATCTATGGACCTGAGGCTGTTTTCACCTGTTCCTGTTGGAAAAGAAACATCTAATCAACAAAGGGAGCCCCAAATCCCGCAAGTCTCAAGTTCCTGAGGAATCACTATACCAGCATAAAAATCATAAATGAGATATCTTTCCTTGGTACATGTTCACTTTGACTGTCTCTCTGCCAATTAGTTAAAAACAGAATTGAATGATATCCCTATGCAATTTCCCAAAGGACGGTTGATCACTGAGATACACAAACATGCCACAGACCTTTTGCCATGTCTTTCTCTTTTGATGACTGAGGCTCTGGGTTCTCTCCTGCTGGCACCAGGACCCAGAGAAGGTAAGCAGAGATAGTCTTTTATCTCTGGACTGTTCACCTTGGCTCAGTGCCCTACTGCTTGTGTACAGGAAAAAGAAGAAAGAAGTAATTATTAAAGAGAACTTCCCCACTGCCTGTGCTGTGGCCTCCTTCTCTGACAGCCAACTTTTAAAACAAGCATCTTAATATTTCAGCAGATGGTGCTAAGGTTTGTTAGAGCAGCCTACAGTATTCCCAGTTTGTTCCCACATTTCTGAATTCTTTGTAATTAGCTCGCAACATGGTTGAAAGTAAGCTCAGATGTAGCCTAAACCCATGGAGCTTGGAATAAGAGAGGCATCTGGCGAGAGGTGGGTGGGTAGTCTTGCTTTGCTTTCAGGGAGTTACCCCAGAGGTAAGCTTTATGATTTTCACAGCAGCTAGAACCAGAAGTCACTGTTGCTGTTCTGTAGCCTGTCCTGGCTGCCCCTTTTGCTTCCAGATACAATTCAAGTGTTGGTTTTCTTCTGTAAAGCTCTTTGTCATTTTTGTCCCCAGCCTGGTTGTCATGAAAAATCAACTTTTTTTCTTTTTTTTCATATGTGAAAACCAACTCTTTGTTTTTGCTTTATGATTTGTTTATTTGTCCCTGTCCCTACATTTTGTACATGTGTCTAGGAATCTCAGATAGAGGGTGTTATAATTTTGGAAGATCAAGGAGTCAAATTTTGTAAGCAAATAGTATATTCTTAAAAGGTTGTAAGACTGAATTTAAGCCAAGTAAGTTTTTCTACATTGGGCTCAGTTATGTTATTTTCCTGATGTTAAAGCTACATTTTAAGACCTCCACTTACTTGAGGTGGTTTTGTCCTTCTCTTTGGTGTTAAAACCATATGAGGCAATGCTAAATTGCCTTGTTAGGCTCAAAAGTGACTCCACATGATGGCATGGGACCAAAAGCACTTTAAAAATCAGAATCATACTGGGCATAGTGGTGCATGCCTATAATCCCAGTAGCACAGGAGGCTGAGGCAGTAGACTTGCCAAGTTCAGCGCTAGCCTCAGCAACTTAGTGAAGCCCTAAGCACCTTAGTGAGAGCCTGTCTCAAAAAATGAAAAGGGCTGGGGTAACTCTGTGGTTAAGTACTCCAGGGTTCTGTCTATGGTATCAAAAAAAAAAAAAAAAAGAAGAAGAAAGAATGTTAATAATTCTGACCATAGGAAGAGTGAATGTAGCATGTAACATCTTTACTAATTAGAATCTCCTTTTGTCTTCAAAAACATGACTCTGAAGGAAGTCATGAAAGGTAACTTTGCTAGTGACTTCTTCCCTGGTCTATCCTCACGGCTGCCTCTTGATAGCAACTATTCTCTTAGCAGAAACTTTGCTCAGCAATTAAGTACGTATTAAAGGCTTACTGTAAATCAGACAGTTAAATGAGTCATATGCATTTTCCCTTATTCCTCATACTTTGTCAAAAATACTAGGTTATTCTTTCATAGACAAGGGCCCTGAAAATACAGGGTAATAAGTGGTAGAACTGGAATCTAAGCCCGAGTCCATCATCTTCAGAAGGTTGATGGCTGAGATTAAGTGGAAAGAATCTTGTCAGCAGTTTTTATTTTTTAAAAGTTTTTTTTTCGTTGTAGAGGGACACAGTACCTTTATGTTATTTATTTTTACGTGGTGCTGAGAGGATCGAACCCAGTGCCTCACACGTGCTAGGCATGAGCTGTACCCCTGATGTTCCAACCCTGTCAGCAGTTTCTTAATATCTCTGCTTCTAGTTGCCTGACTTCCCCCATATCTGATCTTCATTTTATCTCTTTGCTAATTATGGATCAATGCTCCATGCTATAGAGAATTAGTAATGGCATAGAGAGAATTGTCAGGTCTGAGTTCTAATTAACCACACATTTATGATTTGTTGGTGAGGGAGAAATACCCTTTAGAATAAAAAGGTTGGGATATCAAAGATGAGTTCAAGTGGTTCCTGAGGAGATGCACTGCTGAGCCTAACAGAGGAGAGCTAGCTATTGTCAGAGCAGAAGGTATACTGTGCTTCTGCCTCTACTTGGTGTTACTGCTCCTAAGTGGTGTTACTTCCGCCACCTTAGAATATTTACTGTCAGGAAAGCAAACAAATTCTCTGAAATGGGGTGCCCAAATGAGGCACTGTCCTTGTCTTCATCCTGAGAATCTTCTGTTGTTAATGATTATTTGAGATTTACTATCAAGGGCAGAGTTGGAACGCTTTGTGAAGATTTTTAACAGAGTAAATGCCTGAGGTTCTAGCTTTGGAACCCAGGATTCCCCTCCTGAATATTAAGCAAACTTGAATAGCAAAGGTACTCCTAAGGAATCCTCCTTGGCCAGATGGACCAGGGATATATTTCCAAAATTAGTGCTGCACAGAGAATTCTCTCTTATGGACAAATTCTTCTCCCCCTCTCTGAGGACCATCTGTCTCATGGGCAGAAGAAAAATAGGCATCTGTTCAGGTTTGTAGGGTTGCCACCTGGACCTGTTCCTATAGTGTTTCCAAGTAGAGAATTGGAATATCTCTGGGCCAACCCTAAATCTTTAAAGTACTGGGGTCTTCAAGGAATTGCAGAATCAAGACAAGATAATTTTTATCCAGATCCTAGTTTTATAGAGCAATAACAAGTGGTCCACCATTGGAGTCCAGGGGCTGATAAACCATTACATATGAGTTCTGCTACAACTGTGCTTTTATGTGATACAAAAACAGCTGTATATAATGCGCAAATCGGCAGTTCTGGCTATGTTCCAATAAAAGTTTATTTGCAAAAAGGTGGCCAGCAGGATTTGGCCCATTAGATGCATCTTGCAAAATTTTTTTCCAGACCAAAGGGATTTAGTTTATGTGGGTGATTTTCCCAGCTAAGGATTTATACTTATGCAGTGTAGTTGGTGGCAAGGCTGATATTGTGAACTCTCTATCCTTTGGTTTTGTAAATTTGGCTTCAGGTAGTCACCCATCCTCCTCCACAGTGTTATCTGTTTATTCACGGAGCCTCTTATTTGGAAGTAATTTCTTCATCAACACAACATGACACTAAGCTTGCATGCTGATGTTAGGCTCCTAGTGGAACATCAGGTGTCTGTGAATGTCAGTCAGGACACATCCATTTAGATATGCCTCTTTCAAATTGGGTGCGCCTAACTCAGTCCTGGGACGTCATTAGGTATACTGAATAAAGTTAGTTATGTTGAATAGACTGTTCCTTTACTTCTAGGATTTGCTCGTATGTGGGTTGGAATTCTTCAGTATGAAACTAATGACTTCCTTCTTGTGATGCTGTGGGTGGTTCAGCATATCACAATCACAGATGGATTTAGGCCCAGTACCTTTGTTCTCTTCCCCATTTTGGTTCTGAAAGGAAACATTGAAGGGAAAAAGCTGCAGATGTGAGCCACCAAAATAAACACACTTCTGACAGAGCTGATACTTCCTGTTTCTTGGTTGGGCTTAATTCTTTACATCCAGACTGATGGTTAACTGTCTAGGCAAGTGAATGAGAAATTGTGTACAAGCTAGAATGCGAATAGTCAAATGTTCCTGCATTATTTTGTATCATTTCCTCTCTCTTCATTCTCCATTGGGAGGGGGGTGGTAATTGTGCCCATCTGAAAGTTCTGTTTTTGCAGAGACAGGGCCTTCTTACATCCAATACTTTTTGGTAGGTGAGCAAAGGACAGTATTAATATTTATGTATCTGTTGTGAGACTTAATTTTTTAGGTACATGAGTCAAGCGATCGGGCACCTTTTTATGCCCCACTGAAATGTCTCAATGTCAGAGATACATGGAAACCAAACCCAAATGCCAACAGTGCCTTGTGCACGTCAGATCTTGGTTTTGCTAGGAGAATTCACTGTCGGACAGCAGAGAAGAATGAAGGAGAGAAGGTAAAGAACTCTTGTGAGACAGAGAGGTGAATACTGACTTATTTTCTGTCTTATTCCTAGTGCAGTCTCTAGGCCTTCGTTGGTTCATGAAATTCTTATAGTCTCATGAAAAATGGTTGGTGGAGTCAATGTCTGTACTAATTTGTGATTATGTTAACTCACTGTATTTTCATATTGACAGGTGGTTGTGAAATCCTTCAGAGGACCAGTAGCCAAGCTTGCTAACTAAGAGTAGAGGAAATAAAAGGAAGCGAGTAGAGAAAAATTATGTGAATATATAGTTTATTTTAGTATTGCCTCTCAGAATTGGAAGAACCATTCTACATCTTTCTTCAGAATTGCAGCAAGTTAGGAACAATGAGCAAATAATATACAAATATGGGTACATTTATTGGCTCATATAGAAAATAGGTTGTGTGTGTGTGTGTGAGAGAGAGAGAGAGAGAGAGGTTGGGAGGATTTCATGATGAGATACTCAACAGCTTCTTAAGAGAATGATTGAGAAAGACAAGAAGAAACGCATTTGCATCACGGAATGGCAAGGCAGGTCTGTCAGGGTGCTGTACAGGAGCACAAGGGGAGCACTTCACTTAGGTGTGAGGAGGCAGACCAGTTTTCCTGGCAGAAGTATCCTGGGAGCTAGGACTCAGAAAGGTGAGTGGAAGAAAAGCAGGGCTGGTGCAAAGGTCAGGAGGTGAGAAAGGGAATAAGTGTGAGTTTAAGAATGTCCGAGTAATTTTTTTTTTAGGTAGAATATAAGGACATGGGAGGGAATACTAAGGGGCAATGCTCACAGGTATGAACAGGAACTAGACCTTGACAGGCCTTGTACACCAACACTAGCTTTTGGGGTTTTGTTTTTGGTACCAGAGACTGAACTCCAGGGCACTCGACCACCAAGCCACATTCCCCACCCCACTCCACCCCACCCCGCCCCCGCAGCCCTATTTTTGTATTTAGAGACAGGGTCTGAGTTGCTTAGCACTTCACTTTTGCTGAGGCTGGCTTTGAACCCGAGATCCTCCTGCCTTAGCCTCCTGAGCCACTGGGATTACAGGTGTGTGCCACCGCTCCTGGCTGTTTTTGCTTTTTTGTTGTTGGTTTTGTTTTTGTTTTTTAACCCCCAGGGTGAGTGGGATATTTGAAGAGTTTTAAGCAGGGGGGTGATACAATCCAATTTGATCATTTGGGTGAAAATTTTGGATAATGGATTGTGAGAAAGTTAAGATTGTGATTAAGAAGATCAGTTTAAAGGTGGCTATAAAGCAAATGAGGAATGATGGCATCTCATTCTAAAATCTGTCCAATTAGGTATAATAGCTGTAGTAGCTTTTTATATTTGGACCCAGAGTGAAGAAGGATAGAAGTTTGGGATGATGCTGAGTATCCTGATTTGGTTTTGCTATGTATTCAGTTGCCCATTTGTTGCTATACAGAACACTGGAAGAGAGACAGGGTTGGGAGCAGGAAATAAGTTGATGGATGGTGTCTTACCCAAGCTGTCTTAGCTGTTTAGGAAGAGGATCAAGCTGAACTTAGCTAAGATGTTATCTACTTAAAAAGTAAAGAAATGAGGCTTGGGGCCAAGTTATGGAGATCCAGGCAGGCTGTTTGTGAGGTCAGGTTTGCAGATGAAAGATGGTGGCAGAGTCTGAGAGGTAAGAAGACTTAGAGACCAAGTGACTTGCAGTAGGCCAGGCGAGAGGAAAGGCAAATGCCTGGGGAAATGAAAAGAAGAGGTTTACATGGTGCTGCAAGGATGGACATTGCTGGAATCTGGCTGTCTTATGGAACAGCATCTTATGGAACAGTCCAAAGCATTTTCCATGTGCACAACTGTCCCAGTCCTGCCTTTCCATTCTTACCTTTCGTGGATTTGCACCTCAGGCAGCCTGGACAGTTTGCAATCTTCATTGCCTCTCAGATGAGCTTCATTTGTTGTATTTGCACTCTACTTTCCCCTTTCATCTTTCAGTATCCTTTTCCACTTACCAAAATCTGATGAGCCTGGGAGGGAGAGTAGGATTTCAATAGGAAAAGGGAACCTTTTCTTCTTCCTGAGGTTCACTTCATATGCCACCTTCTGCCTCCTCTGCTCTAGGTCTAGAATCTGTTGTGGTCTTAATGGTTAGTGGTTCTCACATCTGGCTCTGTTAAGTTTTAAACTCATTGAGGTGTACGTGGTGATTTGTTCAAATCTGATTCCTTCCACTGTCCCTAGTAGTTTTTTTGTTTTTTTAAATGTTGTAGCTGGATACAATAATACCTTTATTTTATTTATTTATTTATTTGGTGCTGAGGACCAAACCCAGTGTTCCACACATGTGAGGCAAGTGCTTTACTACTGAGGCACAAACCCAGCCCCCTAGTAGTTTTTTAAGTAAGAACATGCACACACGTACTGAAGTCAACAGGTTGGGCTTGAATCTGTGCCATATTACTTGCTGTTACCTGGAGTAATTTAGTTCATGTTATTAAGCCTCAACTTCCTCGTTGTAAAAATGAGCATCACACTTACCACTTACCGTATAGATTTGTTATGAAGGATGATGCAGTGCGTATCCAGTTCTTAGGTGGTGTGGCACATGGCAGCTGCCATTATGGAGAGCCACCAATAGCAATGCAAATTCTGGAGTGCAAGGAGTCCTTCACATAATGATTTCTTATAAATCAGAAAGAACATCTATAGTAATGGGTGTCCCCAAGTGCATGATTGAAAGGATGTTCAAATTATAAGTTCCAATAACTTTTCCCTACTTCTGAGAGCTAGCAGATACCTGAAACTTAGCAACAGGAGCCTTATGAAAGAGAACTACACCTACCATAGACCCAACCATATTTGACTTCCTGTTAAGGAATATCGAAAACCTTTTATCTCCCTTCTTAGTCTGCCTAATTATGGAATGAATCCTGTTCTAAGATCTTGGAAAATCATGTGGTTCCATTTCACAAAGCACCTCAAACCCTTCCTTTCCATCTTTGAAGATCACTCAGGGAGCTTCTTATAGGTACCCGAGGTAAATAATATGCCTCAAAAAGTAGCAAGTCTGGTGATAGTGAATGAGTTCCTCTGCATGTGTTTCAATTTAACCCTACTTATTTCTCATAATTACACATAGTTATGATTCCTAATATTGCTTTTTCTTTTGGGGGGTTTGGGATACCAGGGATTGAACTCAGGAGCACTTGACCACCAAGCCATATCTCCAGCCCTATTTTATATTTTTATTTAGAGATGGGGCCTCACTGAGTTGCTTAGTACGTCACTTTTGCTGAGACTAGCTGTGAGTATTCTCCTGCCTCAGCCTTCCGAGCTGCTGGGATGACAGGCATGCACCACTGCACCCAACAATTCTTAAGATTTCTTAATGTTCTGTTTTACCATTTTTGTGTTTTAGAAGAGATCAGTTGCATGCATTCTATGGACTCTTCCCCCTACCCTCAGATTTCCCTTATGTATTTCACTGGGAAAGGCAGACTTTGCCCTACTTAAGCAACTGATAGACTAGCCATATAGGATTCAAGTTATATAACCCCCTTTTCTGCCCAGCCATTAGACAGAGCCAATCTATGGATGACCTGAGCGAATAGTCCTTATTTTCTTCTTATTACCAATGTTTTTTTTTTTTTTCTTTTAAATGTGGCTCATAGTCTATAGATGCTCGCCATGTCCTGAAAGTTTAGCATCTAACACAATTATCTTTGAAGTGAAATCTGTTTGTGTTTTTAATCCACACAGGCAGTTTCTCATTACACTAAAGCTTTCACAGTCGAGTACCACTGATCTCTTGTGTTCTTGAAAATGATTGGTGATTAAAATCACCCCTTTTGCAAGCAGCTACCCACTGCTGCTCTCCACAGAGAATAGTAAACTACCATACACAGAAATATTAAGACACCACTTAGAGTGTTAGAATTTTAACCACTTCATGTGGCTGAGGCACGGGGGCCCTTTCAGCTCCAATGCTAGTTATCTCGAAATTGGTAATGCAGCCCAGCTTCACTCCACTCTCCTGGGGCCCCGGGCTGCCTCCTGCAGTGCAGTGTGAAACTTAACTGTAATTTGTTGTGACTGATCCCTAATGCAAGTGTTAACAGTGGCTACTTGCCACGAGTAGGAGAGTGAGAGTAAGTGTTGTTTATCCAGACAAGAAGTGATACCAAAATGAGACTGGAGGTGTGATTCTAATTTGCACCTCCGTTTCATTTGCCCGGAGGAACTACATTTCTTTGTCATTATTTCTGAATATATATAGTGACAGGGGGGGCTTACCAAACGCGCTGCTAACAGATGTGGCAGTCACACTTCTCTGCAGCCCTTCGTTTTGTTCATTCATGCTTTTGTCAAATCACCTTGTGCAATGGAGGAAAGGCTTGTATCAGAATTGCCCAAGATGCCAGTCAAGTAGGAAATCTGAGTAATAAGAGCATTCTGAGATGTATTCATTGTCCTGTGTCTTCTCTATGTTATAATGCTGTATTTTACATTGCACTGTATGAAAATGCCTTTATGATAGGAAGGTGAGTGTGTATGAGAGAGGGTCAGAAAAGATAGTGAACTATTTCTGATGCTTTTAAGGGGTCTATTCCAGGGATTCCAAAAGTTTATTCTGTGGAACACTTGGCCTACATGGTGTTGTATTTTATGAAAAAATTCAGTGGGGAAAATCTTTGAAAGATTCATAATACATATCAAAATATTAAAGGCTTAGAGGAATTCTGCAGAAAACAACCCATTTTTTTTATTTAACTCTGGACTTTTGTATTCATTTGCTCCTAGAAAACTTTTCTCATTCGCTTATTTATTTTACGTTTAGAAATGCCAGCCTGTATTGATTCTTGAGATAGACATTGCACCTGTCACCTTTGGTCCTGCCTTCTTGGATAGACTGACCATCTTAGCTGTGTTGGCCAGCTACAGTAGTTTTCAGTAAGAATATTTGTGACAGTGTCATTATTTTTTTGTTATTGCAATGGACTTTAAAACAATCTAAAGAAAACAAAAGTGTAAGTTCAGAAAAGAAAGTATAGATGGAATCAAGCTGAGAGGATTGTATTTTTCATGCATGCAATTGAGGAGAGAAGGGGAAGTCCTGCTAGAAACCTAATCTTAGCAGCTGTGGGAGTCTTCACTAGTCAAATGCTAAGGAATGCTTTTACCCTGCAGCCTTACTTATTAGAAAACCATGTTGGAGGTGTGCAGGCAAATTGAGACATTTCTTCATTTCTAGCACTTACCATGCATTGTGGAAACAAAGCTTTAGGAGGAGATGCATGATCAATGAATGCCCTCCTTCCTTTTGTGACTTTCAGCAATCTCTAACAAATGTGTACTTTGAGTCAAATAAAAGAGTATTGTATAAAAAAAGAACTGCAATACCAACTGAACCGCATTGCTTTGTAAAAACTCAAGAGGAGTGAATGTATTTATGATGAATCGGAAGCAGCACTGGCTGTCGTGGCCAGACTTGATCGCTTAAAGTGTGACCCGTGTAACCGGTTTTGTTACTGCAATGAGACAGACATATCACCCCAATATTATGTCAGATGGCTGAAAAATAAACATCATAGTTAGTGTTATCTGGAGCTAGGAAAGAAGAATACCTGCAGTTTCACTACAGTCCTTGATTACACCTCCAGGAGCTGCTTTGTGAAAAGCATAATATTCAAAGGGAAAGTGCCCAGTCATAAGTAGTGTTAAATCAAGGATCTTTTTAAAGATATTTTGGGGAGTCATCACCATGGATCTTCCTATTTGTGTTAACAGAAAGTTGGGCAGGTATAAAAATAACTGCCTTGTTTTCCCCAAATTTAGGCTCTTCAGCATGAAATTTAAGCTGGAGAAGTGACAGGATTAATCCTTTTTCAGTGGAGTAGGTGCAAGGGGTCTTCTAACTTGGTTAGAAAAACTGTTGTACAGGAAATAAATACATTTCACACTCCAGTCACATTTTATGCATTTAAGAGCTAGTGAGCAGAATACTACCCCAGGCATAGATAGCCCGCAGATCTTTTAAGGCTTGTGATTTTGCCTAAGATAGAACAGTTCTGGCTAAGGCAGCTTTCCCAGAACCCAGTTCCCTGACTTGCTTTCAGGTTTCAGACGATTGTGGCTGGCCTCGTTTGGGGACTTTGAGGTGTGGGTAGACGAACTCACATAACTAGTGCTGACAGGTTATTTTATCTTCAATTAAGTTTCAGCATGCACCGAGATCAAATTGTTCTACCTAAATTAAAGATGTTCTTTCTGTTGCAGTTTGTGGAGCAGGAGAGGCTTAGAGGATGAATTGAACTACAATAGTGAGTAGCTCATCTGCTTCACCACTAACTGACCACAAACAAGTCAGCAAATCCTGTCTGGCTTTCATTTGCTTCCTGTGCTGTGAAGTAGGAGCTCTCAGGTCAGTGTAAGGAACACAATGCCTGTGTGCACCCTGCCAAGGCAGTCAAGAGTAACAGAGGAAAACTAATTTTTACATGGGAAAGGGCGATTAAATTGGTAAGCTCTCAGATGCTACTTTTCTAAGCAAAGGTTGTTCTTGTTAAAAGTTTATACCTATTAATTTTCATCCCTGCTACTGATACTTCATTATTACCTCAGATCTTTCTGACTTGGGAGAAGCCACTGAATTAATGAGGAAGTAGTATAAATAAGTAGATTCATTCATTGAATTCTTAGGCACCTACCATGTGTCTGGGAATTGGATGTACCCAGAACCTGAGCTTTGTATGAGCTGGTAGTAGGAGAGACAGTTCCTAATATGAACTATTTAGGGAGGACTAAACTATTAATTGTGTAAGTGGGAAGATGTGGCCCCTTTTATTAGTAGGGCCCCATTTCAGTGATGTATATGAAGAGCAAGAATAGCATAAAGAGGACAAAGGACTTCATGGTAGAGTAGGAGAACAGGCCTCATCTTTGTGGGGGGGACATTTATCATCACCCAGATCATCTGGTTCATACAAAGATCATTTTCTAATAAATCAAGTGGGATACCCAAGAAAGATGACAGAAGTTATGAACTCTGGGTTATTCATTTATTTCACCACATTGAATTAGAGTAGGTATTGAGACAGGCTCTGCCTTGAGGCTCGAGAACACAGTGAGCAGCCCATGTTTGGTGGAGATTGCAATGATGCTTTCCTTCCATTGACGGAAGACTACTGGAAGTGAATGGTCAGATCATTTCAGATTTGATAAATGTTTTGAGGGAAACAAAAATACAAAAGACTGATCATCAAGAATCTTTGATGGAGGGTAAGAGAAAGCCGTTTTTCAATAAATATTTGGGGTGGAGAAATTTAAGCAGACACTGAGAAGGTAAAAAGAGTGAGCATTCATGAAAGATGAAACATGCAGAAGCTCAAATATGGCAAGAGCATCCTGTGTGCCAGTGAGAGACAAGCAGTGAGACACTTCATGGTTTTTTAAGTCGATTCTCCAGAGAAACAGAAGCAATAGGGTTTACATGTGTAAGAGATTTGTGTTAAGAAATTGGTTCACACAAACATGTATGAGGGAAAGGCCCAAGATCTGCAAGGTGAGTCAATAAGCTGGAGTCTCAGGAAGAGCTGGTGGTACAGTAACAGACTGAGCCCAAAGGCTTGAGAATCCTGAGAGCCACTGGGTAATTCCTGCCCAGGGGTCTCAGGCTTAAGACCCAGAAAAACTGATGTTTCATTTTTATTCCAAAGACAGGAAAAAGTAAATGTCCCAGTTCAGAGGCAGTCATGCAGGAGGAATGCCTTCCTACTCACTGCGAGGTGGGCCTTTGTGTTCTCTTCAGGGCTTCAACTGATAAAATGAGGATCATGCCTGTTAGGGAGGGTGAGTCGATGAATTCTGTGTGTCAATTTGACTGAGCCAGTGAATGCCCAGGTTACATGTGATTGAACATTATCACCAGGTATGAGATTAGCCTTGTAATTGGTGAATTGAGAAATTGACCAACCAAACTGTAGCTGGAGAGCATCTAACCTATTAATGGCCTGAATAAAACAAAAGG
This sequence comes from Marmota marmota marmota, assembly GCF_001458135.2. Classification (NCBI taxonomy): domain Eukaryota; kingdom Metazoa; phylum Chordata; class Mammalia; order Rodentia; family Sciuridae; genus Marmota; species Marmota marmota. The sequence goes on from NW_026000101.1 coordinate 27,006,707, forward strand.
ACAAAAGAGTACCATCTCTCTCCCTCTGACTGCTTAAGTTGAGATATTCTTCTCCTGCCCTTGAAGTGTAGGACCTGTACCATCACCACTCTTGATTCTCAGGCCTTCAGACTTGGATTATAATTTGCATCTGCAGGTTTTCTAGGTCTGTCAGCTTGCAGGTAGCACTTTGTGGGACTTCTCAGCCTCTCTGATCATCTGAGTCAATTCCTTATAATAAGTCTCATGGTGAATAGTGATGTATTTTCATATTCATTCTGTTTCTCTGAGGAATCCTGACTGATACAGAGGGCAGTCTCCTTTACATAGTCTACCGATTCAAATGTTAATCTCATCCAGAAACACCCTCACAAATCTATTCAATATAACATTTGGCCAGGTAGCTAGACATCTCTTAGTCCAGTCAAGCTGACACAAAATGAGCCATCATGCAGAGTCAAAAACAAAAACAGCCTACTGTACATCATAAGAGATTTCAAATTCATTTTAATATATATTTGGGGGGACATCATGGAACTTAAGCAAGGAGTCGCTTGACCATACTTCTTTTAAAGCTCATTACTCTTTGTGCTGGGTGGAGACTGATTTGAAGGTCAAAGAATTGTACAGATGAGGTGGAGGCTGTGGGCAGGATGATGGCAGCAGAAATAAGTCAGGTGGAGATACGTGAACCCGTTGGAGGAGTATTTTGGAAGATTAGGTTTGAAGAGGTAATGGAATTAAGTATGACCAAGCTTATGAAGAACTGTTCTGCTTTTTGCGTTTTCCATGGTAGGCTGTGGAATATGACAGTTGGTCAGGATATACTCAAACATCCTGCTTTGTTTTGTATGGCTTGGATCTAAGAATCATTTTTATATTTCTTTAAATGGCTGAGGAAAAAAAATTTAAAAAAGGATATGTCATGACCTGCAAAAATGATAAGAAAATCAAATTTTAGTGTTCATAAGTAGTTGTATGGGAACATGGCCACTCTGATTTGTTTATGTGTTTTGTATAACTGCTTTGCCCTGAAACAGAGTGGAGTAGCTGCAACAGAGACCGTATGGCCCATAAAACCTAAAATGCTTACTATTTGGCCCTTTATAGAAATAGTTTGCTGATTCTCATGCTTGTGTATTCGGCAGTCTTTGGGAAAATATGTTGCTGTTTGTATATCCAGTTCATCTAACCCTTAGATATCTGTTTGCTGGGCCACTGTCACAGGCATGGGTTTTTCTGTAGACTTAAGAAAAGTAAAGGAGCATCTTTTTCACCAGTATTAAGGCCGTGACCTGTTCCGACAGTCAATGAAGGAAGGCACTTACTGAAATTGAAGAGATCCTGGAGGTGATGAGTGATGCTCATGAACCTCTGCTGGGTTTGACATGTTTGCCGTGTCCTGGAAGGGGACAGCTGGGCAGCACTGGCTGCATGAGAATGGAAGAACAAACTGTCCTAGGGAATGGAGGGAATGAGTGCTGTCAGCAACTCAAATCTAACCCTTTTCTGAATTTAAATTCTCCAAGGTTTTCTCCTTGATTCAGCTCATCTGACCTTGAGAGGTGACACTCTGTGTCAGACATCAAGCTTCTGGCTGACATGTAGTGGGAGAGTTCACTCTCCTGATCACCTTGTGGTATAGCCACATTTTTCCTACAAACAGTAGCCCATGGACTGGGAGAGGAGCAAAACTTCCCAGCCTGCTTTTCAGATGTAAATGGAGTTTTCTTAAGTCCATTGTGTCACTGTCATTGTGTGGCAAATATTCTCTAATAAGTATAAATTCGACACATTTAAATTTTTTTCTATTGGAGGAAATATTCCTCAACATTTATGGTGGTTATAATTTCTCAAAACTGATATTATTTGAAATTCACTTTCCTAGAGTATATAGACTTGACCTTGACCTCGTGATCCAAATCTCAAAAGCATAGAATGACTTGTGCTGGGAATTTACTCTCTGGTTTTACTAAGGACTCCCGAGAGTTTGAGGAACTGTCCCATGACAGTACCCTGATCATTGAGGAAGCAGATTCCAGGGCACAGGGTTTCTGTCAGGGGCTGGAGACCACAGAGGACTCTCAGGAGCTTCATTGTCCTGGCTCTGTGTACAGTCCCCTGAGGGGTACATTCCTGGCTCTGCATCTGCAAACTGTGCTGACTCACCTTGAGTGATACCAGAGTGAGAGTCCTCTACTGTCAGAACAATGGTATGGATTTGGATGACTGAGATAGTGTAAGTAGGACTCAGATTTAACATGAGAAGCCAGAAATGAGAGATTTCCCAGAGGTAGCTCTCTACATTGGCACACTCGAAGATTCTTTCTTGGACTTGGTGAAATTTCTAGAGTAGCAACACATCTTCAGTGAAGAGTATTTATGTTCCTTTCTCATCTTTGTTTACTTCCTGTTTCCATCTTCATAACCTAATGTTCCATTTCGCCTTTGCTTATACCTTGTGGAGAAATCTGAAAAGAATACTGAGCAGCAAATAGTCTTTAAAAATGAAGGAAGAAAAAATTCTGCTGTTCCAGCATTATTTTTTCATACTATGCTAATCATTTTTGAATGCATCGTACAGATGGTAGGTTGTATTTTTGCAAAGGGTTTTTTTCAAGCCAAGTTCATAGACATGATCTTGAATTTGTAATGCTGTATTCCTAAGTGTCTTTTTTGGCTGTCAAAATAGTGCCGTCTTTAAAAAGTACAATGTAGACACTCTGGGTGAGGCTGATTATTTCTGCTTTCTTTATAAAAAATATGTATTTTCCCTTATTACAGAAGTAACATATTCGCTATAGAAAACTGAAAAGGGAGAACAGCTTTTAGAATACTTTTTAGTGGTATAAGTACCACCTTCAAAAACAACCTCCTTTTCTTTTTCTCTACTCTTCTTCATTTTTGGCATATAATAAGCAACATGTTATAAACGCACCCAGTTCCATCTTTAAATATCTGTATGTCAGATATGCAGAGGACAAAATATCTGGCTGAGAAAACAAAAGAGGGCTTATTTTGTGGAGTATAAAGGCTTTGGGGACATGGAGTTCTGTGCTTTAATTCTAGAATTAAAGGTGCATGTTCTTGGACAGTTCTTGCCTGTGGTTTAACTCTAAAATCAGGTTAGTGGTTACATGAGGGGTGTAGAAAGAGCCTCTGGTAGTGTCTACCTGAAAGTCAAGTTCTTTGTGAGGGCAAAAGACGTTCAATGATGGCTCTCATTTCCTAAAGCTTCTCCTTAGGGGCCTGGTTCTGCAACAGCCTTGTATTGTAAAAAGCTACATAGTACATATTTTAGGCTTTTTGGACTAAGTGGTAAAATCAAGGTTACAGTAGGTACTGACATAACCACTAAAATGTGACCATTTAGGGATGTGAAAAGTAAACATTTTAAGTCACAGGGTGCCATATGTAATAGTGAGCTACATCTGTCTGATGCCTGCCATAAGTCTTCACGTATTACTTGGAATCCTCACAGCTCTATGAGATAGTTGCTCTTCTAATAAATAGTAGACCCGAGGTCCGCACAGAGGCATCCAAGCCTGGAAACACTCACCTTAGTTTTCAGGACCCCATTCTCCTGCCTGTTTTAGGTGCTCAGTTTTAGGGTTAATGTAACCATCAGGATGGCTGCTGCTTCTCACTGGTTTCTTCACCCACCAACTAGGATTCCACCTCCTTCCCCTCAACCCTGTTCTTGTGCTAGACCCCACCAAGCTCTCTTCCTCTTCAGGACCTTTTCCTTTGCTGATCTTCCTAAAATGTTTTTCTCCCTGGCTGTTTACCGACTGCTATCCTTCAGATTTCAGACTAAATTTTACCTCATTTGAAGATTCCCTCCTGGAATACCTGTTTTTGTGCCCTAGGTGTTCCCTCACATCTTTTCTTTATTTTCAAGATTCTTCCCTCCCTCCCTTCTTTCCTCTGCTAGTAGAATATAAGTTCCTCTAGGGCAAGATCGGGACTTTGTCCCTTACATTAGCACATTTTCAAGTTCAGAACTGTGTATGGAACAGAATAGTGCTTATTAAATATTTAACAGATGTCTTAACTTATCTTGCTAACTGTCCTTATTTTTCAGAAATCATCTTGAATTTTCATCGTGGACCTTCCTGATCCAGGTAGGTTTTCTGTAGTACTACCATTCTTTCCTCTCCCATTATTTGGGAAGCTCAGCGCCTGACAAAGAGAGTCAGTGTCTCTCCTGAGGTGGGAGGTAGGAGTCGTGAGCCTCTGGAGCCCACTGCTGCTAGTATTTCTGTATGAGGCAGAATCTTGTCTGCACCAAGAGAAGGGATGTCATGCAGGGAGAGACTTGCCTGATAAAGTCAATACCTGACTCCGGTTGTCATAAGAGCTGAGAGTTGTGCTTCTCAAACTTTATGTGTTTAAGGGACAGCATGGGTCTTGTGCAGTTGATTTAAATAATCTGAGGGCGGGACTAAGAGTTTGAATTTCTGACCTACTTTAGGTGCTGCTGAGAACTGCTGGTCAACCAACCGCACTTTGAGCAATACAGGCCCAGGTCAGGGTTTCTCAGCATTGGCAATGTTGACATTTTAGGCCAAAATTTTTCTTGTCTGAGGCTTTTGTGGGCATTGCAGGGTGTCTACCACTGTTCTGGGCCTTTACCTGTTAGATGCTACTAGCATTTTTGCAGGTTTGACAACCATAATTGTATTCAGATATTACTGAATGTCCTGAGTGGTAAAAATCACACCCACTTGAGAATGTGAAAAGGAAACATTTTAAGTCACAGGCTGCCATATGTAATAGTGAGCTACATGCTTCTCTGTCCTTGGTTTGCTTTTAGCTCTTTGAAATCTGAGCCAGTAGATTTCCTTTTTGCCTGAGCTAATTTGGTGGGATATTTTTGATTAGGTCCTAGAGCACACATACATGTAAGTAGTTATTTGTGTGCTTTTGTGTATGTTGCCTGTGTGTTCCACCAAGCTCTGTAAATGCACCTTCCAAGTGTTGTAGTTTTAATGCTATTTCATTGCTCAGCATGGAGTCCAGTCCAGAGGAGGCAGCTGATAAATGCTGAATGAATGAAATTCTATAGGGAATGCAGCGTACATTCTCCCCCCTTCTCTTTTAAGCTCTGTGATCTTTTTTTAAAAAAAGGAACATTTCTGTGTTACAGGCCCCCAGATTAGGAACAACATGACCAGCATCCCAGAAGCTTCCCTTGTGCCCCCTTTCATTCACTCTGTAATCTCCTAAATTTTCCTTGTTTTCAATAACAACAAAAATTTATTCATGTTGAAAAAATTAAAAGTATATAGTATACAAAGTCAATACCTGACTCCAGTTGTCATAGGAGCTGAGAGTTGTGCTTCTCAAACTTTATGTGCTTAAGGGACAGCATAGGTCTTGTGCAGTTGATTTAAATAATCTGAGGGCAGGACTAAGAGTCTGAATTTCTGACCTACTTTGGGTGCTGCTGAGAACTGCTGGTCAACCGACCACACTTTGAGCAATACAGGCCCAGGTCAAGGTTTCTCAGCATTGGCAATGTTGACATTTTAGGACAAAATTTTTCTTGTCTGAGACTTTCGTGGGCATTGCATTTTACAGAAGCAAAAAGAGAAAATCATTACAATCTTTTATTATTCCTTACATTTTGTTAACATTTTGACATATATCCTGTCTTTTCAATGTGTGTGTGTGTGTGTGTGTGTGTGTGTGTGTGTGTATATATATATATATATATATATATAATATTATATAATATATAAACTGAAACAGTATTGTGAGACTCATATTGTTTTTGTGTCTGGCTTTTCTCACCTAACACCATATTGTTAAGATGGATCCCTATGACTTCCCACATACCTAATTCATTATTCTCATGACAACATGTCACTCATTGTATATACACCAGTTTACCTGAGCCATTCTTTTCTTGGAAAATTGGATATTTACGTGGTTTCTATTTTTTGCTTTTATAAACATTCTTTCAGTACTTAATTATTTTTTAATATTATTTCTTTACTATTATGACTGAGATAAATAAGAACAAAACCTAATAAAACTTCCAGGCAACATATATTTGATTGCTAAAACTACTTTTTTATTAGTTAAATAAGGTGTACATACATGCATATATACATAGAAATTGATTTTCTATCGAGAAATGCACTCTTTTTACTCTTTTTTGTTGATACGGGGAATTGAACCCAGGGGCACTTAAACACTGAGTCACATCCCAGCCTTTTTTTGTATTTTATTTTGAGGTAGGGCCTCACTGAGTTGTTTAGGGCCTCGCTAAATTGCTGAGGCTGGCTTTGAACTCGTGATCCTCCAGTGTGAACTTGAAGAATAGAGTGAAGTGTAGAGATTTCTTTCCCAAAACTTCCAGGACCTCTCCTCAGAGTAGGTGCCATGAATATTTTCCCAGAAATACAAGAATATTGTCATTAGGTGGCAGATAGGGTCTTTAAATAAAGATAATCAAATTTTTTCTCTGTGTAAGGTGCAAAATGTTAAATACTTAAAATCTCTGTTGTAACTACTCAACCCTATTGTTCTGTTGCTAAAGCTGACGTGGATAATACATAAACACATAGATGTGGCTATACCATGGTACTGAATTTTGGACTGTACACGGCTAGTTTGCCAGGATTTCTCTGTTATTCATTTAAATGTGTACTGTTTTAAAATGTGAATGTGTACAATAATTATACAGTTCAAAGAATGGGATATGAAACAGATCATCTTTACCAAGGATCTGGTGGAGACCATATTTTGTGGCTGCAGATAGTCTCCCTTTGGCCAATCAGGGTTCCACTGATGATCCCGCATGTTCTTGTTTTACCGTGCAAGTTTATTCTGGAATCAGTTACTTTGATGGCATGGATTTCTTAGTTTCTGCTAATGAAATTGATAAAAAAGTTAAAGTACAAAAATTTTCAGTTGCTTACCAGTTGTTTTTAGCATAGTTTCTTCCACAAAACACACAACTAATCACTGATTGTCAGGGAACTGATCTCTGGATCCTGGTGGTCACTATACCAGCTGCCTGCTCTAGGGGCTTGTCCATGCTTCCAGCGTCTCCACAGTGGTGGGAGGAGGGAATGCTGTGTGGCGTAGTCAGATTCCCTGCCTAATTCAAGTTCAGACTAACAGCTGTTTCTTTATTGGGTGCAGATTCCCTGAAATATCTAAATAATTGGGTTTTTATTAATAGTTGTAGATGGATACAATGTCTTTATTTTGTGTGGTTCTGAGGATCAAACCCATTGCCTCACATGTGCTAGGCAAGCGCTCTACCACTGAGCCACAACCCCAGCTGAAAAATTGTTATCTGAGAACCAAATGTTCATTAGTCAAAGCTGAAGGTTTGACCTCTTATTTCTTAAGAGTTCCATGTCTAATGCTTTGTGGCTACACTTAGAGGAGCATTCTCTTGGTGCTTATTTTTCTTCATTGAGATTGTCAAAAGTATTCCCAGACCAGGGTTCTGTGGCTAGAATCGGCTGGATTGTGCAGCGGTAATAGAAAACCCCATTGGCTTAACATGACAATACTTTGTTTCTCTCTCACTCATTTAGGTCCTCTGAAGGCTCTGCTCAGGTCATCTGCATGCTGGGTATCTGCTGACAGAATGGTCTTGGCTTCTACTAGTGCTTCTGTTCTCTTCAAGTTAAATATGATTAATGCATCACCTATCAACCTTCCTATGGTGGGACTTTTTTTTTTTTCTCTCTTTTCTAATTAACAGTTCAAAATCGCTACCTGACTTAAAACTTATTATAATGGTGCAGTAATCATGACAGTGGTATTGATGGAAGAATGAAAGATTAGATTAGTGGGACAGAAGAGAGCCCAGAAATTGACTCACAAATATCAACTGACCTTTGACAATGGGGCACAGGCAATTTGATGAAAGTCCTCTTAATAAATGATTCTGAAACAGCTAGACAACTTGGTACATGCAGAAAAGTGAATATAGACATAAATCTTAAACCTTCACAAAAATTAGTTCAGACTGGATCTAATAGATCTCCTAGAATATAGCCTAGGAGAAAATGTAGGTGATCTTGGGTTTGGTGATGACTTTTTAGATATAATACCAAAAGATTGATTCTTGAAAGATAAATATTAATAAGCTGACCTTAACAATATGACAATAACCCAGTTAAAAAATGGACAAAAAAAATGGACATGCACATAGACTACATAGACTCTTTACCAAAGAATAGGTACAAATGGAAAATAAACATATGAAAAGATGCCAAATTCAAATGTCATTAGGTAATTGAAATTAAAAAACAATGAGACACTGATGATAGACACCTATTAAGAATAGCTAAAATCCCCAAACCCATAACACCAAATGCTAATGAGAATGTGGAGTAATTAAAAACAAACAAACAAACAAACAAAAACACCTCATTCCTTGCTCTTGGAAATGCAAAATGGTATAGCTACATTGTAAGACAGTTTGGCGGTTTTTTACAAAGCTAATTATGGTCATACCATGCAATCCAGCAATAAGGTTTCTAGTTATTTGCCCAAATGAGGTGAAAACACACAAACACATGAATGTTTATTCATAATTAGCAAATGTTGGAAATGTTCTTCAGTAGTACTGCTGTGTATACAGTGGAATATTATCCAGTGACAAGAAATGAGCTCTCTAGACATGAGAAGACATTGAGGAACCATAAATGCACATTGCTAAGTGAAAGAAGCCTTTCCAAAGGGTGACACAGTGTCTGATTCCATCTGTATATGACATTCTGGAAAAGGCAAAGGACTCAGAGACCATAAAAAGATCAGTAGTTGTCAGATGTTCCAAGGGTGAACTAGTGGGGCACAAGGGATTTCAAGGAGCATGAAATCATTGGTATCATACTATGAAGGTGGGTACATGACATCATGCATTTTTCAGACTCAGCATACACAACTCAGAATGAATCCTGATGTGAACTAGTGACTGAAGTTATCAGTAATGTATCAATAGTGGTTCATCACTGTAAGAAATATCCCACATTAATAAAAGATTTTAACAGGAAATGCTACGTATGTAGAGCAGGGGGGAAAAAGCGGTAAATGGAAGATTCTTAACTTTCTGCACAATTTTTCTGTGACCCTAGAAGATAGTCTTAACTTTTAAAAAAATCAGATGCTTAGCTTTTCCATATTATTTTTACTTTAATACAATTTAAACTACCAAAATAAGGTTTTGTGAGACTTTCCTATGGGAAAAGTACCGAGTCTTGAGGCAGTAAATGGTGTGGCATGTGTTTTTGGCTCGGAGACCTTTTCACTTTTTAGATGTTACTCATGGGTATGATTGTTTGACAGCCAGGCTCTGGATGAGTGGAATGTTGGTTTGTATTGGCTGTTTCTTTGTGGTGTATTTCCTTTAATCTAAATCTAGAAAGAGATGTGAAGGAAATTCTCTGATAAGATATAAGTAGTAATATAAAAAAGCAATGTGCATGAACAAATATCAAAAAGAAACTTGCTATTACAACTGTATAACTAATATGTACCAGTAATTTTTTTGAAGAAGTTTTTAGATTTAGACAGGGGTGATTTGCATAAATGAATTTGTACCTTTGGGAAAATATTACCTTAGGTACGTTTTTAGAAGGTGGATTAAAAGTCGCAAACAAAACTTCTGATTTGTGATATAAGAATTCGACCAGCCTGTAAACCTGAACCTACTTGTTACTGAGTCCTTGCCTTCTTAACTATCCTAACCCTTAAAGGAGAAACCCTGGTATCTCCTAATGGTGGCTGTGTTCCCCAGATTACAGTTGTAACTGTGCCCATATCTACCACAGAAGCCTTCAGGGTCTTTGCAAGATCCATTCTTTTCAGTGATCATGACAGCCTCACCAGGCAGTAGTGTCACCCTCCTGCCTGTCTGTGTAGGTTCATGCTTTGCTATTGCTCTGTCCCATCTGCATGGGGCCCAAAGCCTGTGGCACTCACAGCTGTTGCGCATGGTTTTCCCTGTGGTTTGGAAAAGTGTCTGCCATGCCTGTGTTCCAGGAGTGAACTTGGGTGTCATGTTCCCTTGGGAACTCTCTGAATCAACATTTCCAAAAAAAACCTTCCAGAACCCTGTACTTGTTTCATTCCTAAGACATAGGACTGAGTGTGGTTGGATCTTCATCTACTTGTGTTGTTTCCTTGACTTGGTGAGTTTTCCAGGCTTTCCTTTTGTTTTCTTATTATGGCATGTGTTGAATACCCAGTGTATTTTTGTTGTGACTAAATCAACTTGTAAATAAAGAAATCAAGCAAAACCTCTGTGTTAGTAAAGCTCATGTTAGTTACTGCAAGAAATAAATGCCAATATTTTATTCTTACTCCTTTAGGCTCCTGTTTTGTGGCTGTGACAGCTGCCTTTAATGTGGCTCCCAGGGCTTCAGAAGGGAAAAGTGTGGAATTCTTTCTTTGGGGGATTATGGGCCAGGCCTGGAAGTGTTGCCCATCACAGTACCTATGTTTGATTGGCCAAGTCTCAGTCTTTTGCTCAACTCCAACTCTCGGTGAAGCTTGGAAATCAGTCTAGCTATATGCCCATGAAGTTGATGAAATGGTGTGTGCAATAGCTAGCAGAACTCCACTGTAACCTTTATGTAGAATTAATCTACATTCGTATTTGAATTTGTGTTACTATTCATTGAGATAGTAAGCCAGTTTTATGTAGAATGTGGGATGAAGTGAGGTAATAGGGGAGGGCATTTGGTCTCTCCTGAAGAAAAGTGAGTTGTTCAGATTGTTACCTCTGTGCTGTAGTAGTTGTATAATATTTTCCATTTTTATGACACATTAAGCTATTGGTACTTTCTCATTTTGCAAAGCCAAATTTACCACCAGAAGACTACATGGGGAAAAAAATACTGTGCTTTACTTCACAGTGTTCCTTGTACATAGGACCTTACTTTTATCACCATGTGACAGTACACTGCCTTGCTCAACTAAATCGTGTATAGATTACATTATTTTTGGAGGATTAAGGCATTTCTCTAAGTGTGGTATATGTCTCAGTAGTACTAATGTTTGAAGGAAATGGTTTTCTGGAATTCAGCATAGTAAGAGAATTAGAATTCAATCAGTGTGATAAGTCACTGAACTTGCTGTTGAAGGGCCTAAATTTAAATTAAACCTTTAAAAGCAATAACCTCTTTTCAATTTTGGTACTACCAGGAGATAATGGAGCTCTTAAGTGGAATGAATTTGATTTACAAGTATAGCAATTCTTTCTTCAATTGCTGATGTTTTCAACAGTATATGTTTTATTCCTTCAAAGTTTAATCAATAATAAAGGTAAGTGAACTGTCTTTCTCACCTGTTTCCTATCCACAATATTCTCTCTTCTAGGCTTGTGGAGCTTTTCATTTGCCACCAGATAGTTGGGTATATAGTTGTATCAGGTATTTGCTTAAATAATTTCCAGGCCAAATAGATGATTTTAAACACAAAATAAAAATCTCAGGAAATACATGTTTAATGGTAAGTGGACATTTCACTAGGTAAGTGTCACATAACCGGGCTCACATCTCCTAGTTAGAGTTAACATCCTTTAACAGTGTATGACTCAAAAGCACTGCACTCAGAGCATATAAGTCGGTGCCCTCCTCTTTCTATAGCAGGGCCAAGAGACAGTCACCAGAGGTGGGGATTGCCCTCAGGAATCCATTTTCTAGAAGGTCAGTCTCCTGTGGCCTGGTATATATTGAGATCACTTTCTACCGAAGGTTAGCACTATTGCATTAGGTTTGTTTTTTTTTTTTTTTTTTTTGTGTGTGTGTGGGTGGGGGGGTTGGGGTTTGCTGCTCAATTC